>NC_090378.1:120294314-120610781 GCF_036365525.1 Heterodontus francisci | reverse complement strand
CACCTCCCGCACTGACACATCCCACAGTTATATATAATATATAATATTGGACACACAGTCCCACCTCCTGCACTGACACATCCCACAATTATATATTATATATAATAATGGACTCACAGTCCCACCTCCTCTACTGACACAACCCACAGTTATATATAATATATAATAATGGACACACAGTCCCACCTCCCGCACTGACACATCCCACAGTTATATATAATATATAATAATGGACACACAGTCCCACCTCCCGCACTGACACATCCCACAGTTATATATAATAGATAATAATGGACACACAGTCCCACCTCCTGCACTGACACATCCCACATTTATATATTATATATAATAATGGACACAAAATCCCACCTCCCGCTCTGACACATCCCACAGTTATATATAATATATAATAATCGACACACAGTCCCACCTCCTGTCCTGACACATCCCTCAGTTATATATAATATATAATAATGGACACACAGTCCCACCTCCTGCACTGACACATCCCACAGTTATATATAATATATAATAATGGACACACAGTCCCACCCCCTGTACTGACACATCCCACTGTTATCTAGAAAATATAATAATGGGCTCACAGTCCCACGTCCTGTACTGACACATCCCACAGTTATATATAATATATGTTCATGGACACACAGTCCCACCTCCCGCACTGACACATCCCACAGTTATATATAATATATAATAATGGACACACAGTCCCACCTCCTGCACTGACACATCCCACATTTATATATAATATATAATAATGGACACACAGTCCCACCTCCTGTACTGACACATCCCACAGTTATACTTAATATATAATAATGGACGCACAGTCCCACCTCCTCGACTGACACGTTCCACAGTTATATATAATATATAATAATGGACACACAGTCCCACCTCCTGTACTGACACATTCCACAGTTATATATAACATATAATAATGGACACACAGTCCCACCTCCCGCACTGACACATCCCACAGTTATATATAATATATAATAATGGACACACAGTCCCACCTCCTCGACTGACACTTTCCACAGTTATATATAATATATAATAAGGGACGCACAGTCCCACCTCCTCGACTGACACGTTCCACAGTTATATATAATATATAATAATGGAGACAGTCCCACCTCCTTGATTTACACCTTCCACAGTTATATATAATATATAGTAATGGACACACAGTCCCACCTCCCGCACTGACACATCCCACAGTTATATATAATATATAATAATGGACACACAGTCCCACCTCCTCGACTGACACGTTCCACAGTTATATATAATATATAATAATGGACAGACAGTCCCACCTCCCGCACTGACACATCCCACAGTTACATATAATATATAATAATGGACGCACAGTACCACCTCCTCGACTGACACGTTCCACAGTTATATATAATATATAATAATGGACGCACAGTCCCACCTCCTCGACTGACACGTTCCACAGTTATATATAATATATAATATTGGAAACACAGTCCCACCTCCCATTATGACACATCCGACAGTTATATATAATATATAATATTGGACACACAGCCCCACCTCCTGTCCTGACAGATCCCACTGTTATCTAGAATATATAATAATGGGCTCACAGTCCCAAGTCCTGTACTGACACATCCCACAGTTATATATAATATATGTTCATGGACACACAGTCCCACCTCCCGCACTGACACATCCCACAGTTATATATAAGACATAATATTGGACACACAGTCCCACCTCCTGTACTGACACATCCGACAGTTATCCAGAATATATAATAATGGACACACAGTCCCACCTCCCGCACTGACACATCCGACAGTTATATATAATATATAATAATGGACACACAGTCCCACCTCCTGCACTGACACATCCCACAGTTATATATAATATATAATAATGGACACACAGTCCCACCTCCTGTACTGACACATCCCACATTTATATATGATATATAATAATGGACACACAGTCCCACCTCCTGTACTGACACATCCGACAGTTATCTAGAATATATAATAATGGACACACAGTCCCACCTCCCGCACTGACACATCCCACAGTTATATATAATATATAATAATGGACACACAGTCCCACCTCCTCGACTGACACATCCCACAGTTATATATAATATATAATAATGGACGCACAGTCCCACCTCCTCGACTGACACGTTCCACAGTTATATATAATATATAATAATGGAGACAGTCCCACCTCCTTGATTTACACGTTCCACAGTTATATATAATATATAGTAATGGACACACAGTCCCACCTCCCGCACTGATACATCCCACAGTTATATATAATATCTAATAATGGACGCACAGTCCCACCTCCTCGACTGACACGTTCCACAGATATATATAATATATAATATTGGAAACACAGTCCCACCTCCCATTATGACACATCCGACAGTTATATATAATATATAATATTGGACACACAGCCCCACCTCCTGTCCTGACAGATCCCACTGTTATCTAGAATATATAATAATGGGCTCACAGTCCCAAGTCCTGTACTGACACATCCCACAGTTATATATAATATATGTTCATGGACACACAGTCCCACCTCCCGCACTGACACATCCCACAGTTATATATAAGACATAATATTGGACACACAGTCCCACCTCCTGTACTGACACATCCGACAGTTATCCAGAATATATAATAATGGACACACAGTCCCACCTCCCGCACTGACACATCCGACAGTTATATATAATATATAATAATGGACACACAGTCCCACCTCCTGCACTGACACATCCCACAGTTATATATAATATATAATAATGGACACACAGTCCCACCTCCTGTACTGACACATCCCACATTTATATATGATATATAATAATGGACACACAGTCCCACCTCCTGTACTGACACATCCGACAGTTATCTAGAATATATAATAATGGACACACAGTCCCACCTCCCGCACTGACACATCCGACAGTTATATATAATATATAATAATGGACACACAGTCCCACCTCCTGCACTGACACATCCCACAGTTATATATAATATATAATAATGGACACACAGTCCCACCTCCCGCACTGACACATCCCACAGTTATATATAATATATAATAATGGACACACAGTCCCACCTCCTCGACTGACACTTTCCACAGTTATATATAATATATAATAAGGGACGCACAGTCCCACCTCCTCGACTGACACGTTCCACAGTTATATATAATATATAATAATGGAGACAGTCCCACCTCCTTGATTTACACGTTCCACAGTTATATATAATATATAGTAATGGACACACAGTCCCACCTCCCGCACTGATACATCCCACAGTTATATATAATATCTAATAATGGACGCACAGTCCCACCTCCTCGACTGACACGTTCCACAGATATATATAATATATAATATTGGAAACACAGTCCCACCTCCCATTATGACACATCCGACAGTTATATATAATATATAATATTGGACACACAGCCCCACCTCCTGTCCTGACAGATCCCACTGTTATCTAGAATATATAATAATGGGCTCACAGTCCCAAGTCCTGTACTGACACATCCCACAGTTATATATAATATATGTTCATGGACACACAGTCCCACCTCCCGCACTGACACATCCCACAGTTATATATAAGACATAATATTGGACACACAGTCCCACCTCCTGTACTGACACATCCGACAGTTATCCAGAATATATAATAATGGACACACAGTCCCACCTCCCGCACTGACACATCCGACAGTTATATATAATATATAATAATGGACACACAGTCCCACCTCCTGCACTGACACATCCCACAGTTATATATAATATATAATAATGGACACACAGTCCCACCTCCTGTACTGACACATCCCACATTTATATATGATATATAATAATGGACACACAGTCCCACCTCCTGTACTGACACATCCGACAGTTATCTAGAATATATAATAATGGACACACAGTCCCACCTCCCGCACTGACACATCCGACAGTTATATATAATATATAATAATGGACACACAGTCCCACCTCCTGTACTGACACATCCCACAGTTATATATAATATATAATAATGGACACACAGTCCCACCTCCCGCACTGACACATCCCACAGTTATATATAATATATCATAATGGACACACAGTCCCACCTCCTCGACTGACACTTTCCACAGTTATATATAATATATAGTAATGGACGCATAGTCCCACCTCCCACACTGACACGTTCCGCAGTTATATATAATATATAATAATGGACACACAGTCCCACCTCCCGCACTGACACATCCCACAGTTATATATAATATATAATATTGGACACACAGTCCCACCTCCTGCACTGACACATCCCACAATTATATATTATATATAATAATGGACTCACAGTCCCACCTCCTCTACTGACACAACCCACAGTTATACATAATATATAATATTGGACACACAGTCCCACCTCCTGCACTGACACATCCCACAGTTATATATAATATATAATATTGGACACACAGTCCCACCTCCTGCACTGACACATCCCACAATTATATATTATATATAATAATGGACTCACAGTCCCACCTCCTCTACTGACACAACCCACAGTTATATATAATATATAATAATGGACACACAGTCCCACCTCCCGCACTGACACATCCCACAGTTATATATAATAGATAATAATGGACACACAGTCCCACCTCCTGCACTGAAACATCCCACATTTATATATTATATATAATAATGGACACAAAATCCCACCTCCCGCTCTGACACATCCCACAGTTATATATAATATATAATAATCGACATACAGTCCCACCTCCTGTACTGACACATCCCACAGTTGTATATAATATATTATAATCGACACACAGTCCCACCTCCCGCACTGACCCATCCCACAGTTATATATAATATATAATAATGGACACACAGTCCCACCTCCTGTCCTGACACATCCCTCAGTTATATATAATATATAATAATGGACACACAGTCCCACCTCCTGTACTGACACATCCCACAGTTATATTTAATATATAATAATGGACACACAGTCCCACCTCCTGTACTGACACATCCCACAGTTATATCTAATATATAATAATGGACACACAGTCCCACCTCCTGGACTGACACGTCCCACAGTTATATATAAGACATAATATTGGACACACAGTCCCACCTCCTGTACTGACACATCCCACAGTTATATATAATATATAATAATGGACACACAGTCCCACCTCCCGCACTGACACATCCCACAGTTATATATAATATATAATAATGGACACACAGTCCCACCTCCTCGACTGACACTTTCCACAGTTATATATAATATATAATAATGGACGCATAGTCCCACCTCCCACACTGACACGTTCCACAGTTATATATAATATATAATAATGGACACACAGTCCCACCTCCCGCACTGACACATCCCACAGTTATATATAATATATAATATTGGACACACAGTCCCACCTCCTGCACTGACACATCCCACAATTATATATTATATATAATAATGGACTCACAGTCCCACCTCCTCTACTGACACAACCCACAGTTATATATAATATATAATAATGGACACACAGTCCCACCTCCCGCACTGACACATCCCACAGTTATATATAATATATAATAATGGACACACAGTCCCACCTCCCGCACTGACACATCCCACAGTTATATATAATAGATAATAATGGACACACAGTCCCACCTCCTGCACTGACACATCCCACATTTATATATTATATATAATAATGGACACAAAATCCCACCTCCCGCTCTGACACATCCCACAGTTATATATAATATATAATAATCGACACACAGTCCCACCTCCTGTCCTGACACATCCCTCAGTTATATATAATATATAATAATGGACACACAGTCCCACCTCCTGCACTGACACATCCCACAGTTATATATAATATATAATAATGGACACACAGTCCCACCCCCTGTACTGACACATCCCACTGTTATCTAGAAAATATAATAATGGGCTCACAGTCCCACGTCCTGTACTGACACATCCCACAGTTATATATAATATATGTTCATGGACACACAGTCCCACCTCCCGCACTGACACATCCCACAGTTATATATAATATATAATAATGGACACACAGTCCCACCTCCTGCACTGACACATCCCACATTTATATATAATATATAATAATGGACACACAGTCCCACCTCCTGTACTGACACATCCCACAGTTATACTTAATATATAATAATGGACGCACAGTCCCACCTCCTCGACTGACACGTTCCACAGTTATATATAATATATAATAATGGACACACAGTCCCACCTCCTGTACTGACACATTCCACAGTTATATATAACATATAATAATGGACACACAGTCCCACCTCCCGCACTGACACATCCCACAGTTATATATAATATATAATAATGGACACACAGTCCCACCTCCTCGACTGACACTTTCCACAGTTATATATAATATATAATAAGGGACGCACAGTCCCACCTCCTCGACTGACACGTTCCACAGTTATATATAATATATAATAATGGAGACAGTCCCACCTCCTTGATTTACACCTTCCACAGTTATATATAATATATAGTAATGGACACACAGTCCCACCTCCCGCACTGACACATCCCACAGTTATATATAATATATAATAATGGACACACAGTCCCACCTCCTCGACTGACACGTTCCACAGTTATATATAATATATAATAATGGACAGACAGTCCCACCTCCCGCACTGACACATCCCACAGTTACATATAATATATAATAATGGACGCACAGTACCACCTCCTCGACTGACACGTTCCACAGTTATATATAATATATAATAATGGACGCACAGTCCCACCTCCTCGACTGACACGTTCCACAGTTATATATAATATATAATATTGGAAACACAGTCCCACCTCCCATTATGACACATCCGACAGTTATATATAATATATAATATTGGACACACAGCCCCACCTCCTGTCCTGACAGATCCCACTGTTATCTAGAATATATAATAATGGGCTCACAGTCCCAAGTCCTGTACTGACACATCCCACAGTTATATATAATATATGTTCATGGACACACAGTCCCACCTCCCGCACTGACACATCCCACAGTTATATATAAGACATAATATTGGACACACAGTCCCACCTCCTGTACTGACACATCCGACAGTTATCCAGAATATATAATAATGGACACACAGTCCCACCTCCCGCACTGACACATCCGACAGTTATATATAATATATAATAATGGACACACAGTCCCACCTCCTGCACTGACACATCCCACAGTTATATATAATATATAATAATGGACACACAGTCCCACCTCCTGTACTGACACATCCCACATTTATATATGATATATAATAATGGACACACAGTCCCACCTCCTGTACTGACACATCCGACAGTTATCTAGAATACTAGAATATATAATAATGGACACACAGTCCCACCTCCCGCACTGACACATCCCACAGTTATATATAATATATAATAATGGACACACAGTCCCACCTCCTCGACTGACACTTTCCACAGTTATATATAATATATAATAAGGGACGCACAGTCCCACCTCCTCGACTGACACGTTCCACAGTTATATATAATATATAATAATGGAGACAGTCCCACCTCCTTGATTTACACGTTCCACAGTTATATATAATATATAGTAATGGACACACAGTCCCACCTCCCGCACTGATACATCCCACAGTTATATATAATATCTAATAATGGACGCACAGTCCCACCTCCTCGACTGACACGTTCCACAGATATATATAATATATAATATTGGAAACACAGTCCCACCTCCCATTATGACACATCCGACAGTTATATATAATATATAATATTGGACACACAGCCCCACCTCCTGTCCTGACAGATCCCACTGTTATCTAGAATATATAATAATGGGCTCACAGTCCCAAGTCCTGTACTGACACATCCCACAGTTATATATAATATATGTTCATGGACACACAGTCCCACCTCCCGCACTGACACATCCCACAGTTATATATAAGACATAATATTGGACACACAGTCCCACCTCCTGTACTGACACATCCGACAGTTATCCAGAATATATAATAATGGACACACAGTCCCACCTCCCGCACTGACACATCCGACAGTTATATATAATATATAATAATGGACACACAGTCCCACCTCCTGCACTGACACATCCCACAGTTATATATAATATATAATAATGGACACACAGTCCCACCTCCTGTACTGACACATCCCACATTTATATATGATATATAATAATGGACACACAGTCCCACCTCCTGTACTGACACATCCGACAGTTATCTAGAATATATAATAATGGACACACAGTCCCACCTCCCGCACTGACACATCCGACAGTTATATATAATATATAATAATGGACACACAGTCCCACCTCCTGTACTGACACATCCCACAGTTATATATAATATATAATAATGGACACACAGTCCCACCTCCCGCACTGACACATCCCACAGTTATATATAATATATCATAATGGACACACAGTCCCACCTCCTCGACTGACACTTTCCACAGTTATATATAATATATAGTAATGGACGCATAGTCCCACCTCCCACACTGACACGTTCCGCAGTTATATATAATATATAATAATGGACACACAGTCCCACCTCCCGCACTGACACATCCCACAGTTATATATAATATATAATATTGGACACACAGTCCCACCTCCTGCACTGACACATCCCACAATTATATATTATATATAATAATGGACTCACAGTCCCACCTCCTCTACTGACACAACCCACAGTTATACATAATATATAATATTGGACACACAGTCCCACCTCCTGCACTGACACATCCCACAGTTATATATAATATATAATATTGGACACACAGTCCCACCTCCTGCACTGACACATCCCACAATTATATATTATATATAATAATGGACTCACAGTCCCACCTCCTCTACTGACACAACCCACAGTTATATATAATATATAAT
Source organism: Heterodontus francisci (assembly GCF_036365525.1). Taxonomy (NCBI): domain Eukaryota; kingdom Metazoa; phylum Chordata; class Chondrichthyes; order Heterodontiformes; family Heterodontidae; genus Heterodontus; species Heterodontus francisci. The sequence continues at coordinate 120,601,649 of NC_090378.1, read as the reverse complement.
AATGGACACACAGTCCCACCTCCCGCACTGACACATCCCACAGTTATATATAATAGATAATAATGGACACACAGTCCCACCTCCTGCACTGAAACATCCCACATTTATATATTATATATAATAATGGACACAAAATCCCACCTCCCGCTCTGACACATCCCACAGTTATATATAATATATAATAATCGACATACAGTCCCACCTCCTGTACTGACACATCCCACAGTTGTATATAATATATTATAATCGACACACAGTCCCACCTCCCGCACTGACCCATCCCACAGTTATATATAATATATAATAATGGACACACAGTCCCACCTCCTGTCCTGACACATCCCTCAGTTATATATAATATATAATAATGGACACACAGTCCCACCTCCTGTACTGACACATCCCACAGTTATATTTAATATATAATAATGGACACACAGTCCCACCTCCTGTACTGACACATCCCACAGTTATATCTAATATATAATAATGGACACACAGTCCCACCTCCTGGACTGACACGTCCCACAGTTATATATAAGACATAATATTGGACACACAGTCCCACCTCCTGTACTGACACATCCCACAGTTATATATAATATATAATAATGGACACACAGTCCCACCTCCCGCACTGACACATCCCACAGTTATATATAATATATAATAATGGACACACAGTCCCACCTCCTCGACTGACACTTTCCACAGTTATATATAATATATAATAATGGACGCATAGTCCCACCTCCCACACTGACACGTTCCACAGTTATATATAATATATAATAATGGACACACAGTCCCACCTCCCGCACTGACACATCCCACAGTTATATATAATATATAATATTGGACACACAGTCCCACCTCCTGCACTGACACATCCCACAATTATATATTATATATAATAATGGACACACAGTCCCACCTCCTGCACTGACACATCCCACATTTATATATTATATATAATAATGGACACAAAATCCCACCTCCCGCTCTGACACATCCCACAGTTATATATAATATATAATAATCGACACACAGTCCCACCTCCTGTCCTGACACATCCCTCAGTTATATATAATATATAATAATGGACACACAGTCCCACCTCCCGCACTGACACATCCCACAGTTATATATAATATATAATAATGGACACACAGTCCCACCTCCCGCACTGACACATCCCACAGTTATATATAATAGATAATAATGGACACACAGTCCCACCTCCTGCACTGACACATCCCACATTTATATATTATATATAATAATGGACACAAAATCCCACCTCCCGCTCTGACACATCCCACAGTTATATATAATATATAATAATCGACACACAGTCCCACCTCCTGTCCTGACACATCCCTCAGTTATATATAATATATAATAATGGACACACAGTCCCACCTCCTGCACTGACACATCCCACAGTTATATATAATATATAATAATGGACACACAGTCCCACCCCCTGTACTGACACATCCCACTGTTATCTAGAAAATATAATAATGGGCTCACAGTCCCACGTCCTGTACTGACACATCCCACAGTTATATATAATATATGTTCATGGACACACAGTCCCACCTCCCGCACTGACACATCCCACAGTTATATATAATATATAATAATGGACACACAGTCCCACCTCCCGCACTGACACATCCCACAGTTATATATAATATATAATAATGGACACACAGTCCCACCTCCTGTACTGACACATCCCACAGTTATACTTAATATATAATAATGGACACACAGTCCCACCTCCTGTACTGACACATCCCACAGTTATATCTAATATATAATAATGGACACACAGTCCCACCTCCTGGACTGACACGTCCCACAGTTATATATAAGACATAATATTGGACACACAGTCCCACCTCCCGCACTGACACATCCCACAGTTATATATAATATATAATAATGGACACACAGTCCCACCTCCTGCACTGACACATCCCACATTTATATATAATATATAATAATGGACACACAGCCCCACCTCCTGTCCTGACAGATCCCACTGTTATCTAGAATATATAATAATGGGCTCACAGTCCCACGTCCTGTACTGACACATCCCACAGTTATATATAATATATGTTCATGGACACACAGTCCCACCTCCTGTACTGACACATCCCACAGTTATACTTAATATATAATAATGGACACACAGTCCCACCTCCTGTACTGACACATCCCACAGTTATATATAATATATAATAATGGATACACAGTCCCACCTCCTGCACTGACACGTTCCACAGTTATATATAATATATAATAATGGATACACAGTCCCACCTCCTGTACTGACACATCCCACAGTTATATATAATATATAATAATGGACACACAGTCCCACCTCCCGCACTGACACATCCCACAGTTATATATAATATATAATAATGGACACACAGTCCCACCTCCTCGACTGACACTTTCCACAGTTATATATAATATATAATAAGGGACGCACAGTCCCACCTCCTCGACTGACACGTTCCACAGTTATATATAATATATAATAATGGAGACACAGTCCCACCTCCTTGATTTACACGTTCCACAGTTATATATAATAAATAGTAATGGACACACAGTCCCACCTCCCGCACTGACACATCCCACAGTTATATATAATATATAATAATGGACAGACAGTCCCACCTCCCGCACTGACACATCCCACAGTTATATATAATATATAATAATGGACACACAGTCCCACCTCCCGCACTGACACATCCCACAATTATATATAGTATATAATAATGGACACACAGTCCCACCTCCCGCACTGACACATCCCACAGTTATATATAATATATAATAATGGACGCACAGTCCCACCTCCTCGACTGACACGTTCCACAGTTATATATAATATATGATAATGGACACACAGTCCCACCTCCTGTACTGACACATCCCACAGTTATATATAATATATAATAATGGACACACAGTCCCACCTCCCGCACTGACACATCCCACTGTTATATATAATATATAACAATGGACACACAGTCCCACCTCCTCGACTGACACTTTCCAGAGTTATATATAATATATAATAAGGGACGCACAGTCCCACCTCCTCGACTGACACGTTCCACAGTTATATATAATATTTAGTAATGGACACACAGTCCCACCTCCCGCACTGACACATCCCACAGTTATATATAATATATAATAAGGGACGCACAGTCTCACCTCCTCGACTGACACGTTCCACAGTTATATATAATATATAATAATGGAGACACAGTCCCACCTCCTTGATTTACACGTTCCACAGTTATATATAATATATAGTAATGGACACACAGTCCCACCTCCCGCACTGACACATCCCACAGTTATATATAATATATAATAATGGACACACAGTCCACCTCCTGCACTGACACATCCCACAGTTATATATAATATATAATAATGGACGCACCGTGCCACCTCCTCGACTGACACGTTCCACAGTTATATATAATATATAATAATGGACAGACAGTCCCACCTCCCGCACTGACACATCCCACAGTTATATATAATATATAATAATGGACGCACAGTACCACCTCCTCGACTGACACGTTCCACAGTTATATATAATATATAATAATGGACACACAGTCCCACCTCCCGCACTGACACATCCCACAGTTATATATAATATATAATAATGGACGCACAGTCCCACCTCCTCGACTGACACGTTCCACAGTTATATATAATATATAATATTGGAAACACAGTCCCACCTCCCATTATGACACATCCCACAGTTATATATAATATATAATAATGGAAACACAGTCCCACCTCCCGCACTGAAACATCCCACAGTTATATATAATATATAATAATGGACACACTGTCCCACCACCTGCACTGACACATCCCACAGTTATATATAATATATAATAATGGACACACAGTCCCACCTCCCGCACTGACACATCCCACAGTTATAGAAAATATATAATAATCGACACACAGTCCCACCTCCTGCACTGACACATCCCACAGTTATATATAATAATAATAATGGACACACAGTCCCACCTCCCGCACTGACACATCCCACAGTTATATATAGTATATAATAATGGACACACAGTCCCACCTCCCGCACTGACACATCCCACAGTTATATATAATATATAATAATGGACACACAGTCCCACCACCTGTACTGACACATCCGACAGTTATATATAATATATAATAATGGACACACAGTCCCACCTCCCGCACTGACACATCCCACAGTTATATATAGTATATAATAATGGACACACAGTCCCACCTCCCGCACTGACACATCCCACAGTTATATATAGTATATAATAATGGACACACAGTCCCACCTCCCGCACTGACACATCTCACAGTTATATATAGTATATAATAATGGACACACAGTCCCACCTCCCGCACTGACACATCTCACAGTTATATATAGTATATAATAATGGACACACAGTCCCACCTCCCGCACTGACATCCCACAGTTATATATAATATATAATAATGGACGCACAGTCCCACCTACCCGACTGACATGTTCCACAATTATATATAATATATAATAATGGACTCACAGCCCTCCTCCCGCACTGACACATCCCACAGTTATAGATAATATATAATAATGGACGCACAGTCCCACCTCCCGCACTGACACATCCCACAGTTATATATAATATATAATAATGGACACACAGTCCCACCTCCCGCACTGACACATCCCACAGTTATATATATATATAATAATGGTTGCACAGTCCCACCTCCTCGACTGACACGTTCCACAGTTATATATAATATATAATAAGGGACGCACAGTCCCACCTCCTCGACTGACACGTTCCACAGTTATATATAATATATAATTAGGGACGCACAGTCCCACCTCCTCGACTAACACGTTCCACAGTTATATATAATATATAATAAGGGACGCACAGTCCCACCTCCTCGACTGACACGTTCCACTGTTATATATAATATATAATATGGGACGCACAGTCCCACCTCCTCGACTGACACGTTCCACTGTTATATATAATATATAATAATGGATGCACAGTCCCACCTTCCGCACTGACACATCCCACTGTTATATATAATATATAATAATGGACACACAGTCCCACCTCCTGCACTGACACATCCCACAGTTATATATAATATATAATAATGGACACACAGTCCCACCTCCTGAACTGACACATCCCACAGTTATATATAATATATAATAATGGACGCACAGTCCCACCTCCTGTACTGACACATCCCACTGTTATATCTAATATATAATAATGGACACACAGTCCCACCTCCTGGACTGACACGTCCCACAGTTATATATAAGACATAATATTGGACACACAGTCCCACCTCCTGTACTGACACATCCGACAGTTATATATAATATATAATATTGGACACACAGTCCCACCTCCTGTACTGACACATCCGACAGTTATATATAATATATAATATTGGACACACAGCCCCACCTCCTGTACTGACACATCCCACAGTTATATATAATATATGTTCATGGACACACAGTCCCACCTCCCGCACTGACACATCCCACAGTTATATATAAGACATAATATTGGACACACAGTCCCACCTCCTGTACTGACACATCCGACAGTTATCTAGAATATATAATAATGGACACACAGTCCCACCTCCCGCACTGACACATCCGACAGTTGTATATAATATATAATAATGGACACACAGTCCCACTTCCCGCACTGACACATCCCACAGTTATATATAATATATAATATTGGACGCACAGTCCCACCTCCTCGACTGACACGTTCCACAGTTATATATAATATATAATAATGGACACACAGTCCCACCTCCTGTACTGACACATCCCACAGTTATATATAATATATAATAATGGACACACAGTCCCACCTCCCGCACTGACACATCCCACAGTTATATATAATATATAATAATGGACACACAGTCCCACCTCCTCGACTGACACTTTCCACAGTTACATATAATATATAATAATGGACGCACAGTCCCACCTCCTCGACTGACACGTTCCACAGTGATATATAATATATAATAATGGAGACACAGTCCCACCTCCTTGATTTACACGTTCCACAGTTATATATAATATATAGTAATGGACACACAGTCCCACCTCCCGCACTGACACATCCCACAGTTATATATAATATATAATAATGGACGCACAGTACCACCTCCTCGACTGACACGTTCCACAGTTATATATAATATATAATAATGGACACACAGTCCCACCTCCCGCACTGACACATCCCACAGTTATATCTCATATATAATAATGGACGCACAGTCCCACCTGCTCGACTGACACGTTCCACAGTTATATATAAGATATAATATTGGAAACACAGTCCCACCTCCCATTATGACAAATCCCACAGTTATATATAATATATAATAATGGAAACACAGTCCCACCTCCCGCACTGAAACATCCCACAGTTATATATAGTATATAATAATGGACACACAGTCCCACCTCCTGTACTGACACATCCCACAGTTATATATAATATATAATAATGGACACACAGTCCCACCACCTGCACTGACACATCCCACAGTTATATATAATATATAATAATGGAAACACAGTCCCACCTCCCGCACTGAAACATCCCACTGTTATATATAATATATAATAATGGACACACGGTCCCACCTCCTGTACTGACACATCCCACAGTTATATATAATATATAATAATCGACACACAGTCCCACCTCCTGCACTGACACATCCCACAGTTATATATAATATATAATAATCGACACACAGTCCCACCTCCTGCACTGACACATCCCACAGTTATATATAATATATAATAATGGAAACACAGTCCCGCCTCCCGCACTGACACATCCCACAGTTATATATAATATATAATAATGGAAACACAGTCCCACCTCCCACACTGAAACATCCCACAGTTATATATAGTATATAATAATGGATACACTGTCCCACCTCCCGCACTGACACATCCCACAGTTATATATAATATATAATAATGGAAACACAGTCCCACCTCCCGCACTGAAACATCCCACAGTTATATATAATATATAATAATGGACACACAGTCCCACCTCCCGCACTGACACATCCCACAGTTATATATAATATATAATAATGGACACACAGTCCCACCTCCCGCACTGACACATCCCACAGTTATATATAATATATAATAATGGACACACAGTCCCACCTCCCGCACTGACATCCCACAGTTATATATAATATATAATAATGGACGCACAGTCCCACCTACCCGACTGACATGTTCCACATTTATATATAATATATAATAATGGACTCACAGCCCACCTCCCGCACTGACACATCCCACAGTTATAGATAATATATAATAATGGACACACAGTCCCACCTCCCGCACTGACACATCCCACAGTTATATATAATATATAATAATGGATACACAGTCCCACCTCCCGCACTGACATCCCACAGTTATAGATAATATATAATAATGGACACACAGTCCCACCTCCCGCACTGACACATCCCACAGTTATATATAATATATAATAATGGACGCACAGTCCCACCTACCCGACTGACATGTTCCACATTTATATATAATATATAATAATGGACTCACAGCCCACCTCCCGCACTGACACATTCCACAGTTATATATAATATATAATAATGAACACACAGTCCCACCTCCTCGACTGACACGTTCCACAGTTATATATAATATATAATAATGGACGCACAGTCCCACCTACCCGACTGACATGTTCCACATTTATATATAATATATAATAATGGACTCACAGCCCACCTCCCGCACTGACACATCCCACAGTTATATATAATATATCATAATGGATGCACAGTCCCACCTCCTCGACTGACACGTTCCACAGTTATATATAATATATAATAAGGGACGCACAGTCCCACCTCCTCGACTGACACGTTCCACAGTTATATATAATATATAATAAGGGACGCACAGTCCCACCTCCTCGACTAACACGTTCCACAGTTATATATAATATATAATAAGGGACGCACAGTCCCACCTCCTCGACTGACACGTTCCACAGTTATATATAATATATAATAATGGACACACAGTCCCACCTCCTCGACTAACACGTTCCACAGTTATAGATAATATATAATAAGGGACGCACAGTCCCACCTCCTCGACTGACACGTTCCACTGTTATATATAATATATAATATGGGACGCACAGTCCCACCTCCCGCACTGACACATCCCACAGTTATATATAATATATAATAATGGACACACAGTCCCACCTCCTGCACTGACACATCCCACAGTTATAGATAATGTATAATAATGGACACACAGTCCGACCTCCTGCACTGACACATCCCACAGTTATATATAATATATAATAATGGACACACAGTCCCACCTTCTGCACTGACACATCCCACAGTTATATATAATATATAATAATGGACACACAGTCCCACCTCCTCGACTAACACGTTCCACAGTTATAGATAATATATAATAAGGGACGCACAGTCCCACCTCCTCGACTGACACGTTCCACTGTTATATATAATATATAATATGGGACGCACAGTCCCACCTCCCGCACTGACACATCCCACAGTTATATATAATATATAATAATGGACACACAGTCCCACCTCCTGCACTGACACATCCCACAGTTATATATAATATATAATAATGGACACACAGTCCCACCTCCTGTACTGACACATCCCACAGTTATATATAATATATAATAATGGACACACAGTCCCACCTCCTGTACTGACACATCCCACAGTTAGATATAATATATAATAATGGACACACAGTCCCACCTCCTGTACTGACACATCCCACAGTTATATATAATATATAATAATGGACACACAGTCCCACCTCCTGTACTGACACATCCCACAGTTATATATAATATATAATAATGGACACACAGTCCCACCTCCTGTACTGACACATCCCACAGTTAGATATAATATATAATAATGGACACACAGTCCCACCTCCTGCACTGAAACATCCCACTGTTATATATAATATATAATAATGGACACACGGTCCCACCTCCTGTACTGACACATCCCACAGTTATATATAATATATAATAATGGACACACAGTCCCACCACCTGCACTGACACATCCCACAGTTATATATAATATATAATAATGGACACACAGTCCCACCACCTGCACTGACACATCCCACAGTTATATATAATATATAATAATGGACACACAGTCCCACCTCCCGCACTGACACATCCCACAGTTATATATAATATATAATAATCGACACACAGTCCCACCTCCTGCACTGACACATCCCACAGTTATATATAATATATAATAATCGACACACAGTCCCACCTCCTGCACTGACACATCCCACAGTTATATATAATATATAATAATGGAAACACAGTCCCGCCTCCCGCACTGACACATCCCACAGTTATATATAATATATAATAATGGAAACACAGTCCCACCTCCCGCACTGAAACATCCCACAGTTATATATAGTATATAATAATGGATACACTGTCCCACCTCCCGCACTGACACATCCCACAGTTATATATAATATATAATAATGGAAACACAGTCCCTCCTCCCGCACTGAAACATCCCACAGTTATATATAATATATAATAATGGACACACAGTCCCACCTCCCGCACTGACACATCCCACAGTTATATATAATATATAATAATGGACACACAGTCCCACCTCCCGCACTGACACATCCCACAGTTATATATAATATATAATAATGGACACACAGTCCCACCTCCCGCACTGACATCCCACAGTTATATATAATATATAATAATGGACGCACAGTCCCACCTACCCGACTGACATGTTCCACATTTATATATAATATATAATAATGGACTCACAGCCCACCTCCCGCACTGACACATCCCACAGTTATAGATAATATATAATAATGGACACACAGTCCCACCTCCCGCACTGACACATCCCACAGTTATATATAATATATAATAATGGACACACAGTCCCACCTCCCGCACTGACACATCCCACAGTTATATATAATATATAATAATGGACGCACAGTCCCACCTACCCGACTGACATGTTCCACATTTATATATAATATATAATAATGGACTCACAGCCCACCTCCCGCACTGACACATTCCACAGTTATATATAATATATAATAATGAACACACAGTCCCACCTCCTCGACTGACACGTTCCACAGTTATATATAATATATAATAATGGACGCACAGTCCCACCTACCCGACTGACATGTTCCACATTTATATATAATATATAATAATGGACTCACAGCCCACCTCCCGCACTGACACATCCCACAGTTATATATAATATATAATAATGGATGCACAGTCCCACCTCCTCGACTGACACGTTCCACAGTTATATATAATATATAATAAGGGACGCACAGTCCCACCTCCTCGACTGACACGTTCCACAGTTATATATAATATATAATAAGGGACGCACAGTCCCACCTCCTCGACTAACACGTTCCACAGTTATATATAATATATAATAAGGGACGCACAGTCCCACCTCCTCGACTGACACGTTCCACAGTTATATATAATATATAATAATGGACACACAGTCCCACCTCCTCGACTAACACGTTCCACAGTTATAGATAATATATAATAAGGGACGCACAGTCCCACCTCCTCGACTGACACGTTCCACTGTTATATATAATATATAATATGGGACGCACAGTCCCACCTCCCGCACTGACACATCCCACAGTTATATATAATATATAATAATGGACACACAGTCCCACCTCCTGCACTGACACATCCCACAGTTATAGATAATGTATAATAATGGACACACAGTCCGACCTCCTGCACTGACACATCCCACAGTTATATATAATATATAATAATGGACACACAGTCCCACCTTCTGCACTGACACATCCCACAGTTATATATAATATATAATAATGGACACACAGTCCCACCTCCTCGACTAACACGTTCCACAGTTATAGATAATATATAATAAGGGACGCACAGTCCCACCTCCTCGACTGACACGTTCCACTGTTATATATAATATATAATATGGGACGCACAGTCCCACCTCCCGCACTGACACATCCCACAGTTATATATAATATATAATAATGGACACACAGTCCCACCTCCTGCACTGACACATCCCACAGTTATATATAATATATAATAATGGACACACAGTCCCACCTCCTGTACTGACACATCCCACAGTTATATATAATATATAATAATGGACACACAGTCCCACCTCCTGTACTGACACATCCCACAGTTAGATATAATATATAATAATGGACACACAGTCCCACCTCCTGTACTGACACAACCCACTGTTATATATAATATATAATAATGGACACACAGTCACACCTCCTGCACTGACACATCCCACAGTTATATATAATATATAATAATGGACACACAGTCCCACCTCCTCGACTAACACGTTCCACAGTTATAGATAATATATAATAAGGGACGCACAGTCCCACCTCCTCGACTGACACATCCCACAGTTATAGATAATATATAATAATGGACACACAGTCCCACCTCCTCGACTAACACGTTCCACAGTTATAGATAATATATAATAAGGGACGCACAGTCCCAATTTCTCTACTGACACATCCACCGTTATATATAATATATAATAATGGACACACAGTCCCAATTTCACTACTGACACGTCCACAGTTATATATAATATATAATAATGGACACACAGTCCCACCTCCTGTACTGACACATCCACCGTTATATATAATATATAATAATGGACACACAGTCCCACCTCCTGTACTGACACATCCCACAGTTATATATAATATATAATAATGGACACACAGTCACACCTCCTGCACTGACACATCCCACAGTTATATATAATATATAATAATGGACACACAGTCCCACCTCCTGTACTGACACATCCCACAGTTATATATAATATTTAATAATGGACACACAGTCCCACCTCCTGTACCGACACATCCCACAGTTATATTTATTATATAATAAACAGACGTTCTATTAAAACAGTTGCTTCAATCTCCTGTCTTATCTATCTGGGAAATATTTGCTGTTTTGTGCATTGCTGCCACATGTGTCGATGAGAGTGTTGACAGAAACATTCCCCTGAACGGTGTGAGGAATTGAGAAAGGATGGAGGAGTTTAGAGAGGACGAGGAGCTGCTGTCTTCATCAGTGAGAATCTCACAGCTCTGGAGATTTGACATTTTGCTTCATTCGATTCTCTCTGGGTTCTCGTGGAGTCGCTTCATGAGCACAGACTAATTATTGATCATTATTATTGACCCCCCATCCCAGGTCAGACACCCCAGGTCAGTTACTATGGAAACAGGTTTCTTATCATCTGATTGGACAATCTGGATGACACAATTTTCACCAATCAAAATCCAATTTAGAAAAGTGTCGAAATGAATAAAACTGAAATCATAAATAGAAAGCAAACTGAACAAATTAAAGCCTGATGTTATTTCCACGATCCACTACACACTCCTGTCCCTGTGGTGCCCACTGCAGCCTGAAGGCCTCAAGTGACCCAGCAGACACCCCCTGCTCCTTCTCCAGGGCCACCCGGGTGGGGACAATGCCATGGTAGAGAGACTGGCAGCCAGTGCCACCACCCCCATGGGTCCCATCCAACTCGGGCCTCTGGATGGACACCTTGGCCAGGCCCAGGAGCAGACCCACGAGGAGGGGCCTCCAACCTGCCCAGTCCCCTCTGCACTGGGTGGCCAAAGATCAGGAGTGTGGGCCTGAATTAGAACCAGAGGATGAGGAGCAGCCCCTTCAAATAATGGAACAGGGGCCACAACCTCTCCCACTCCATGTAGACATGATCCACCGACTCTGAAACTCACTGTTTTCAAATGGTCCATGAGGAAGACCAGAGTCAGCAACAGAAACATCACATTTACAGAAACACTCCTCCCCTTTTCTCCAGGGCACAGGCAGGTGAGCTCGGTTAGCTGGGAGATTTTCATTTTCCAGGAATTGAGTGGCTCCAGGTTTTTCCATCTGATGTGGTGGGAAGAGCAGCTGGAAGATTTATCATCGACAAGTAGAATTCCCAACTTTCCCAAGCATGGCAGCATGGAATTCAAACAGAGAGAGAGAGTGAAGCTGAGACAGCAGGAGAGAGAGAGAAACAGAGACAGTGGGAGAGAGAGAATGACAGAAAGAGAGACAGTGAGAGAGAGAGAGAGAGATAAAGAGAGACAGTAGGAGAGAGAGAGAAAGTGCTAGAGAGAGACAGATAGAGAGAGAGAAAGAGTGAGAGAAAGAGAATGAGAGAAAGAGAGAGAGGGAGATAGTGAGATAGACAGAGGGAAAGAGCACAAGAGGGACAGCGTGAGAGAGAGAGATGGCTGGTTGGCCCAGTGGACATTGGGACTCTGACTTCTGGCCTATATGAGGGTCCCGAGCCTGCCCATGTCATCAGCACTCGCCGGAGCAACTTTCTGGGAGGCAGCCTCTTAATTGGTCACCTCCACACTCACTGTCCTATTAATGATGGCAGTCAGGCTCCCGAGCCTGCAGGCCCAATCAGAGGGCCCACAGTGATGTCAGGCTGGCAGCTCCACCGGGAGAGGTGGGCCCTGCTGAAACAGGCAGGCGAGAGTGAGGGCCCCTCAACATGGAGACGCCCTTGGCTGCCTGCAGAGGAATAGTAAAATAAAAAGGGCTGAAGCCAGTTGGGCCATCAGGTTGAAGAGGGTTAGGGTTAGGAAACTCCTCCACAGGATTATTAACAGGCGGGACTGCAGCTTTTCATCCCTGTAGCTCTGTCATTGGGACATAGAGTCTCCGTCTCCGATGGTCCCCTGGCCTGCTGCCGGGAGGCCTCCTCCATTGAGCTGGTGGCCTCCGCACTCGGGGGTGGGGAGGCCGCTCCGACGTTGGTAAAATACCAGCACCGGCTCAAAAATGGCCCCTAAATGTGAACTTCATTGCTCTAATTGTCTGCCCATCTCCATGGAGGCAGCAGATGACCGGTTCCCAGTACACCCATGGGAAAGTAACCCGGAGGCGGGAATGTGTCAGGGAGCCATGTTGACACGGCTCGTCGTATTTTTCCCAGTCCTGCCCAACCTCCAAATGAGAACCCCGTCTCCATGGCACCGGGAGAATTCATCCCAGTCTGTTAGAGACAGAGAGAGAGAAAGTGAGAGAGAGAGAAAGAGAGAGAGAGTGAGAGGGAGAAAAAGAGAGACAGAGTGAGAAAGAGAGACAAAGTGAGAGAGTGAGAGAGAGAGAAAGAGAGAGATAGTGAGAGGGAGAAAAAGAGAGACAGAGTGAGACTGAATGAGAGAGAGTGAGAGTGAGAAAGAGAATGAGTGAGAGAGAGAGAAAGAGAGAGACAGTGAGAGGGAGAAAAAGAGAGACAGAGTGAGAGAGTGAGAGAGAGTGAGAAATAGAGACAGAGTGAGAGAGAGACAGAGTGAGAGAGTGAGAGAGAGAGAAAGAGAGAGATAGTGAGAGGGAGAAAAAGAGAGACAGAGTGAGGCAGAATGAGAGAGTGAGAGTGAGAAAGAGAGAGAGAGTGAGAGAGAAAGAAAGAGAGAGACAGTGAGAGGGAGAAAAAGAGAGACAGAGTGAGGGAGTGAGAGAGAGTGAGAAAGAGAGACAGAGTGAGTGAGAGAAAGAGAGAGACAGATTGAGAGAGAGTGTGAGAGAGAGAGAGCGTGTGACAGAGACAGAGTAACAGGGAGTGAGAGAGAGGGACATAATGAGAGAGTGAAAGAGACAGAGTGAGAGAAAACAATGAGAGAGAGACAGAATGTGAGAGAAACCCAAAGTAGCAGAGACAGAGTGTGACACACTGTGAACGACACACACAGACAGAGACAGACAGAAGCACACATAGAGACAGAGACAAATAGATATATATAGAGAGAGTGTGAGAGACAGAGACACACATACACACAGGCAAAGAGTGACAGAGAGAGAGACACAGTGACAGTGAAAGACAGAGAGAGGGTGAGAGTGAGTGAGTGAAACAGAGAGCAGAGGATATTGTACAGCCCCTGCACTGGAAGCTGTCAGTGTGGTTTACGTTCGGTAAAGGAACCAAGCTCAGACTGAGTAAGTAAACCTCAATCCTCCGTTATTAATCCTTTAAATACTGAAACTTTTGAAAACACAAATGCTGAATAGTGGAAGGTGTTAGTAAGGAGCTGCAGTCAATGAAATGGTTCATTGAAGAGCACTGTGTATAACAGGGTGCCCAGCTGTATTTCTTTAGTTACATTCCCCCTTTAACCAGCAAGATATAAGTAACCAACTTTTACCGAGTGTGTAGAGGAGATCTGGACGTTTGCAGACTGTGGTCACATTCCTGCTCCATGGAGTGAAATCCCTCACTAGACTCCTGCCAGTCTCAGTGTGAGCTCTGGGTCTCTGTCACAGTCTCTGATAGAACTGATCTCAGCACCAGCACAGTGAGACACCAAGGTCCCACCTCCCCCAGCTTTAACTCTGCTCTGTCCACTCCCTGCTTATCTCTTGTCAAAGTTCTGATGACAAACAGCGACAGCAGGGCTCCCAATCCAGTGGCTTCAGTGTTCCAGGGTTTTGGGGAGACTCTCAGTTGCTTTGTCTTTGGGTCAAGTTCAGGTCGATTGTTCTGACCAGGTGATGAAAGTCTCTAGGGGTCTTTCACAGCCTTCACCTGGTCTTACTGTAACAAGATTTAATTTGAAACACACTGTGTGAGGCAAAGAAATGAGCACAAACAGGTTTTCTTAGGTTTAAAGAAGAAAGGTGAAATTTATTAAAACTTAAACTAAAACTCTAATTCAGTTAACGCGTACGGATACACGCCATGCCCCATGCTAGCATGCATATGCGATACACACATGCAAATAGAGACAGAAAAGAGCAGAAGAAAAATAAAGTGCAGAGGTTTGAGGCAATCTCTGAAGAGAGTTTTTGTTACTGTGCTTCGAGCTCACTGTAGTCCTTGCTTGTCGGTAGGTGTTGCTTTTCATTGGGGCCCAGTATTCTTCTTAAACCTTGTTCACTGTGGGAGACTTTTCCCTCTTGCGGTTCATATGTCTTCAATGATTCCTGAAGCTGGTCAGAGAGATGAAAGCCAATGGGAGAGAGACAGTGGCAAGCCAGCCATGAAAAGTCTTTTCAGTCCAGGAGCAAACAGCTTTCTGAGTTCAAATTCTCTGTGGCAAGTTCAAATTCAAAAAACTACAACAGCCAGTTAGTCATGTGACTAAACTGGTCTGGCCATGTCCGATGGTGTAGTCGGCCATCTTAGCAGTCAAGCTGGAATGGGAGCTCCTCCATCCTCAATGTCTGGTATTCAAAAGTCCATTGTGGATTGAATTTGTCAGGAAATGGTCTTTTGTCCCTTCCAAGTTCTGTCTGTTATTATGCCAATGTCTTTCCAGTCAAGGGCCTGGTGTTGTTTTTTAAAAACAAGTTCTTTCTTTACTCCAGCAACAGATTAAAAAGCAGTGTTCATATGGTGAAATTAATGTGCCTCATTCTTGGCAGGTGGGGGCCTGCATGACACTGATATTTATCTCTGAACCGATGTCACTGAAAATGTTCATTTACCTCATTGCTGTTTGTGGGATCTTGCTGTGCACAAATTGTCTGCCACATTTCCTGCATTCAAACAGTGACTGCTCTTTAAACAAGTCCTTCATTGTCTGTAAATGACTTTGGGAGGTCCTGAGGTGTGAAATACTCGATATAAATACAAGTCTTTCTTTTCTTTTTATTAACCGGGAGCTCCCACAATACCCTGTTGATTAAAGCTGAACCCAGCAGAAAATCCACAGAAAACCGACTAATGTTTGTCTGATTTGTCTGTGTGTTTATTAGACATGACTGAGCAGATAGCAAGAGTTTCAGCAGCAACAAAGGTGTTACTCTAGTGCCCCTCCCACTTTCCCCATCGACTTACATAATACTTACGGGGAAAGGGCTCAGCACCTGCCATCGACTGGTTAAATGTCACCCCTCTAGACTACAGGTCTCCCGTAATCTGCTCTCCATCTCTCTCCTGAAGGCACTATCTCTGGCTGGGGCACAGCTCCACCCTCCCCAAGTGGCCTCATTCCTCCAAGTGTGAGCCGGGAGGTTGAGAATGGCAGGCTATTCGACTGTGAGGTTTTAGTGTTGCCTCAGTGGGTCGCACTCTCACTTCTGAGTCAGAATGTCGTGGCTTCAAGTCCCACTCCAGAGACTGGAGCACATAATCCAGGCTGACACTACAGTGCAGTATTGAGGGAGTGCTGCATTGTCAGAGGTGCTGTCTTTCAGATGAGACAAACTGACGTCTGCCCTCTCAGGTGAATGTAAAGGATCCCACTGCACTATTAGAAGAGCAGGGGAGTTCTCCTCGGTGTTCTGGACAATGTTTATCACTCAACCAACAGCACTGAAAATCAGATTATCTGCTCATTATCACTCAGCTGTCTGGGATCTTGCTGTGCACAATTGGCCGTAAAACACTTTGGGACATCCTGAGGTAGTGACAGGCACTATAGAAATGCAAGTCTTTCTTTGAGTTTGGAGGCTCCTGATCCTGACCCTCGCGCACACTCTCACCTTCCAGGGGTCATGGGATCATTTGGAGCAGTGACCCTGCCTGACCCCAGTACACTGAGACTGATTATAACCTCACCCTTGACCTCACCCCAGTGTTGGACAAGAAGGTTTTAAATGAAATCGAAAACCTTCTGCACCGACACCCAACATGAATCCTTTCTGACATGTGTTGATACAAGTCTGCTCCAGTGTTCTCGGAGAAAGTTCTCAGGATGTGTGTGTGATCTGAGATTTGTTAACACTGAGCCTGTTTCCTCCAGATAGACTGATCTACAGTTCGAGCTTCCTGTCAGGTTAACAGTGTCTTAAAGGGACACTGAGTCTTTAAACACTCTTACTATTAACCATTTCAGTGCTGAATTGGTGATAAACCTTCATTAGAGACATTTATACAGAGAAACATAGAAAGATTTACAATGCAGATGAGGCCATTCGGCCCATGGTTTCCATGCCAGCTGAAAATGAGTTAACAAACCTAATCCCACTTTCCAGCTCTTATTCCCATATCCCTGTAGGTTTCGGCACCTCAAGTGCATATCCAAGTGTTTTTTCAATGTGATGAGAGTTTCTGCCTCTACCACCCTTTCAGGCAGTGAGTTCCAGACCCCCAACACCCTCTGGGTGAAAATATTACTCCTCAATTCACCTCTCACCCTTCCACCAATTAATTTAAATCTATGCCGCTGGGTTATTGACCTCTCTGCTGCGGGAAGTAGGTCCTTCCTATCCACTCTATCTAGGCCCCTCATAATTTTATACACCTCAATTAAATCTCCCCTCAGTCTCCTCTGTTCCAGAGATAACAATCCCAGCCGATCCTATCTTTCCTCATAGGTAAAATTCTCCATTCCTGGTAACATCCTCGTAAATCTCCTCTGTACCCCCTCTTGTTTGATCACATCCTTCCTGTAATGTGGTGACCAGAACTGTACACAGTTTTCTAGCTGTGGTCTAACTAGTGTTTTCTACAGTTCTGGCATAACCTCCTTACCCTTATACTCCAGGCCTCAGCGAATAAGGGCAAGCATCCCGTAAGCCTTCTTAACCACCTTATCTAGCTGTCCTGCGACCTTCAGGGATCTGTGGACATGAACTCCAAGGTCCCTCAGTTCCTCTACACTTCTCAGTATCATCCCATTTATTGGATATTCCTTTGCCTCGTTTGTCCTCCCCAAATGCATTACCTCACATTTCTCTGGACTGAATTCCATTTGCTATTTTTCTGCCCACCTGACCAGTCCATTGATATCTTCCTGCAGTCTACAGCTTTTTTCCTCATTATCAACCGCAAGGCCTATTTTTGTATCATCTACAAACTTCTTAATACCCCTTCCATTTAAATCTAAATCATTGAAAGATACTATAATCAGCAGTGGACCCAGTACTGAGCCCTGCAGAACCCCACTGAAAACAGCTTTCCACTCACAAAAACACCCGTTGACAATAAAACTTTGCTTCCTGTCACTGACTCAATTTTTGATCCAATTTCCCACTTTTCCTTGGATCCCATGGGCTTTTAATTTTCTGACCAGTCTGCCATGTGGGATCTTATCAAAGGCCTTGCTAAAATCCATGTAGACTATATCAAACATGACGCCCACTTTGACACTCCTTGTAACCTCCTCATGAAATGTAATCGTTAGTCAGACACAAACTTCCCTTAACAAATCCATGCTGACTGTCCTGAATTAATCCCGTGTTTCTCTAAATGATGGTTTTTACTGTCTCTCAGAACTTTTTCCAATAATTCTCCCACTGCCGAGGTTATGCTGACTGATCTGTAATTACTTGGTCCATCCATTCTTTCCTTTTTAAACAACAGTACAACATTAGCAGTCCTCCAGTCCTCAGGGACCATGCCTTTAACCAGAGAGAATTGGAAAATGAGGATCAGAGCCTCCGCTATTTCTCCCATTGCTTCCTTTGCAGCCTGGGATACATTTCACCTGGGCCTGGTGATTTATCCATTTTCAAGGATGTGAAACACCTTAATATTTCCTCCCTCACTAAGTTTATCCCATCCAAGATTTCACACTCCTCCTCCTTAACTACAATGTCTGCTTTGTCACTCTCTGTGAAAAAAGGCACGAAGTATTCATTCAGAAACATGTCCACATCCTCCGCCTCCACACACAGGTTAGGTTTTTGGACTCCAATTTACCTCGCTCTTTTCTTAGTGATTCTCCGGCTCTATATGTATTTATTAAACATCTTTGGGTTTTCCTTGATTTTACTAGCTAATATTTTTTCATGTCCTCTCTTTGTTTCCCTAATTTCCTTTTCAATTTCACCCCTGAACTCTCTACACTTCTCCAGGTTTTCTGCAGTATCAAGATCTCAGAATCTGATATAAGTTTCCCTTTTGTACCTTATCCTACTGTGTATGCTCTTTACCATCTGCGGTAAATGGAGATTTGGGAGTCTCACCCTTTTTCTTTTGTGGGAACATGTTTGTTCTGAGCCCTCACTATCTCCTCCTTGAATGCCTCCCACTGCTCTGACACTGATTTACCTTCAAGTAGCTGTTTCCAGTCTAATTCTGACAAATCACATCTCAGCTTAGTAAAATTGGCCTTTCCCCAGTTTAAAACTTTTACTCTTGGTCCATCTTTATCCTTTTCTATAACTGCTCTAAATCGAACTGAATTATAATCACTGCCACTAAAACACTCTCACATTGATCCCCTTCCACCTGCCCAGATTCATTCCTGAAAACTAAGTCCAGAACTGTATCTTCTCTTGTTGGTCTTTCTACTGATGAGAAAAGTTCTCCCGAATGTATTTTAGGAATTCTGCGCCCTCTGTACCTTTTATACTGAATTTATCCCAGTTAATATTTGGAAAGTTGAAATCCCCTCCTATTACTGGCCTGTTGTTTCTGCACTTTTCAGTAATTTGCCGACACATTTGCTCTTCTCTCTCCCTCTGACTGTTTGAGGGTCTATAGCAGGAGTCTGGAACCTGCGGCTCCGGAGCCACATGTGACTCTTTAACAGCTCATTTACAGCTGCCAACCTTTTCCAGTTGGATCACATTAACATGAAAAAGGCCGAAAAAATTCAGTCAAGGAAAGTAAACTGTGTTTTTATTGTGGGATAAAAGGCTAATCATTATGTTGTACTTTATAGTTTCAAATGATTATTTAAATGAAAAGCATCATCATTGTCTAAATGAACTTGTTTGAGTGGTACAGCTTCCATTGGAGGAACAGCTTTTATGTTTGTGACCATTATTGTTTCTAATATCACTGAGATGATAAATTATTCTGCTATTAGAAACTTCTTTTTTATTACGAGAATCAATAGCTGAAAAAATTGTCTTAATTCTGCACGTCTGAATTTAAATTTTTTTTTTAAATTTTGACTTTACTGACAAAATTATACAAAAACAAGTCAAAAAAATGCAATAATTCAGAGTGAAACCTATTCTGATTTTGACTTTTTTTCTATTGATACATAAATTCAATACATGTATTTTATTTATTATATATACAAAGTGTGCATTCTACCAGAGACACTTGGCAATTTAGAAGGTATTTGGTTTAGAAATGCTGAATTTTGGTCTTGACGCTGCCAGTAGTTTTTATTTTAGGTAATATTTTTGAAAACAGTCTCTTCAGGTAATAAAGGTTACCGACCCCTGGTCTATATATAGTGCAGCAATGTGATTGCCCCTTTTTTGTTCCTACGTTCATTCAAATGTCCTCATTCGATGATCCTGCTTGAATATCATCCCTCCTCACAGCTGCGATTTTTTCTTTTGACTAATATTGTGAAACCCTTCTCCTTTTTTCTCTCCCTCTCTATCCCGTTGGGAAACTCAGTATCAGGAATATTGAGCTGCCATTCCTGCCCTTCTTTCAGACTCATTTCAGTAATAACTGTCATCAAGGCAGCATTTGAGTCTGGAATCAAGAAGCCCGAGCAAAACTAGAGTCAGTGTGAATCAGGGGGAAATCTCTCGACTGTTTGGAGTCATACCTAGCACAAAGGAAGATAGCTGTGGTTGTTGGAGGTCAATCATCTCAGCTCCAGGACGTCACTGCAGGAGTTCCTCAGCATAGTGTCCTAGGCCCAACCATCTTCAGTTGCTTCATCAATGACCTTCCCTCCACCATAAGGTCAGAAGAGCGGATGTTCGCTGATGATTGCACAACCTTCAGCACCATTCGCGAATCCACAGAAACGGAAACAGACTATCTAGAAATGCAGCAAAACCTGGACACTGTCCACGCTTGGGCTGATAAGTAACAAGTAACATTCGCGTCACACAAGTGAAAGGCAATGACTATCTCAAATAAGAAAGAATCTAACCATCTCCCCTTGACATTCAATGGCATTACGATCGCTGAATCCCCCACTATCAACATCCTGAGGGTTACCATTGACCAGAACCTGAACTGCAGTAGCCCTGTAAATACTGTGGCTACAAGAGCAGGTCAAAGGCTGGCCACCTAGGAGGAAAGGCCAGCAGTTGCATGGGAACACCACCACCTGCAAGTTCTCCTCCAAGCCACACACCATCCTGACTTGGAACTATATCGCCGTTCCTTCACTGTCACTGGGTCAAAATCCTGGAACTCCCTGCCTAACAGCACTGTGGGTGTACCTACCCCACATGGACTGCAGCAGTTCAAGAAGGCAGCTCACCACCACCTTCTCAAGGGCTATTAGTGATGGGCAATAAATGCTGGCCTGGCCAGCGACGCCCACATCCCATGAATGAATAAAAAAAACTACCATATCATACTTCCAAGAGCAGTCGAACACAATTTAACCAGTTGAACATCAAACCATCCACTGTCTTTGTATTTTAGACTAAACCTAGCAAGCGAGGCAAATTAAGAAGTGATGGTGCTCATTTCTAACGATTCAACACCAGCTGCAGTTCATTAACTCTGCTGTCTGTTATCTGATGTGACATATCCAAACACAGAAACACCCACAGAAACATACACATAAATATACACATAGAACACACAAATATACACAGAGAATACACAAATGTACAGACAGAACACACAAATAAATACATAAAACACACAAATATATACAGAGGACACACAAATATACCGACAAAAGACACAAATATATACATAAAACACACAAATATATACAGAGAGCAAAAAATATACAAATAGAACACAGAAATACACAAACATGCAGTGATTAACAGTTTTTCTCTTCTCTTTCAGGCCGAGAGAAGTCTCAACCCACACTGACCCTGATGCCCCCCTCGCCGGAGGAGGTCAAGGCCAAGGGCACTGCCACCCTGGTGTGCCTTGCCGATCACTTCTATCCCGATGAAGTGGGGGTGGAGTGGAAGAAGGACGGTGCAGCCATTTCGGCCGGAGTTCAGACCAGCAATTACCTGCGAGCTTCGGACAGCACCTACAGTGTCAGCAGCCTGCTGACCCTCTCTGGCTCTGACTGGGAGTCCAACGCCCGCTTCTCCTGTGCCCTCACCCACGAGACCCTGTCCTCTCCCCTCAGTAAGAGTGTGAGCAGATCAGAATGTGTGTAGAATGTTAGAGACAGTCCGCAGAGGAGACACAACTTTAAATATAACAGGGGTGAGCTGGGAGGATAAAGGTCATTGTCAGCACGGAATTTCAACTCTCTTCCTTCTCGTGACTGGGTCTGAGACACCTCTGAGGATCAGGGGTTAAGGCACTAAATTGGGACAGTGTAGAGGGGGCTTTTCTCTGTATCTAACCCGTACTGTACCTGCCCTGGGAGTGTTTGATTGGACAGTGTAGAGGGAGCTTTACTCTGTATCTAACCCGTACTGTACCTGCCCTGGGAGTGTTTGATTGGACAATGTAGACTCGTGATGCCAAGTAAAACCTCTCTAAGATGCTGAAGACTGTCAGCTGAGCTAAAATAATGTGAACCTCAGAAGTCGCTGCTTCAGTAAACCAGACCTCCTTCCTGCTCACCCTGCAGTTACAATTTAAAGTTTAGTCTCTGTTTAAAGCGACAGGATTCTCATGTTATTGAGAAAATCTCCACAACTGTTTTAATAAACCTTCATTCTCCCTGTGAATTTCTCCAGCTTCCTCTCACTGAGCTGTTTATTCAAGTCTTTTTACTGTAAATGTAAATCTGTAAAAGGTAATAAACATTAAGAATATTCAGTAAATGTCTCGGGAGTACTTTGGAAATGTCCCACATTCCTGTCAGTTGATTGGCTGTATTTCAGCAAGTGATTCTAATGATTGGCTGGTTGAACTCTCAATCAATAGCACATTAGCATAAGATTTGATTACAAACATAAATACAAACATATGAATTAGGAACAGGAGTAGGCCACTCGGCCCCTCGAACCTCCTCCACCATTCAATAAGATCATGGCTGATCTGATTGTAATCTCAACACCACATTCCCTCCTACCCATGATAACCTTTCACCCCCTTGCTTATCAAGAATCTATCCACCTCTGCCTTAAAAATATTTATAGACTCTGCTTCCATCGCCTTTTGAGAAAGAGAGTTCCAAAGAGTCACGACCCTTGGAAATAAAAGAATTCTCAACTCTGTATTAAATGGGTGACACCTTATTTTTAAATAGTGACCCCAAGTTCTAGTTTCTTCAACAAGAAGAAACAACCTTTCCACATCCACCCTGTCAAAACCCCTCAGGAATCTTATATGTCTCCATCAAGTCACCTCTTACTCTTCTAAACTCCAGTGGATATAAACCTAACCTGTCCAACCTTTCCTCAGAGGAAAACCTGCACATTCCAAGTATTAGTCTAATAAACCTTCTCTGAACTGATTCCAACACATTTACATCCTGTAGGTGTGTGTTTCGGAGTGTGTGTGGGTTACCCAATACTGTCTGTAGGTGTGTGTGTCTGCGTATGTGTGGGTTACCCTGTACTGTCTGTAGGTGTGTGTGTCTGAGTGTGTGTGGGTTACCCTGTACTGTCTGTAGGTGTGTGTGTCTGAGTATGTGTGGGTTACCCAGTACTGTATGTTGGTGTGTGTGTCTGAGTGTGTGTGGGTTACACAGTACTGTCTGTAGGTGTGTGTGTCTGTGTGTGTGTGGGTTACCCTGTACTGTCTGTCGGTGTGTGTGTCTGAGTGTGTGTGGGTTACACAGTACTGTCTGTAGGTGTGTGTGTCTGTGTGTGTGTGGGTTACCCTGTACTGTCTGTAGGTGTGTGTGTCTGAGTGTGTGTGGGTTACCCAGTACTGTCTGTAGGTGTGTGTGTCTGAGTGTGTGTGGGTTACCCTGTATTGTCTGGAGGTGTGTGTGTCTGTGTGTGTGTGGGTTACCCTGTACTGTCTGTAGGTGTGTGTGTCTGAGTGTGTGTGGGTTACCCTGTACTGTCTGTAGGTGTGTGTGTCTGAGTGTGTGTGGGTTACCCTGTATTGTCTGGAGGTGTGTGTGTCTGAGTGTGTGTGGGTTACCCAGTACTGTATGTCAGTGTGTGTGTCTGAGTGTGTGTGGGTTACCCAGTACTGTCTGTAGGTATGTGTGTCTGAGTGTGTGTGGGTTACCCTGTACTGTCTGTAGGTGTGTGTATCTGAGTGTGTGTGGGTTACCCTGTACTGTCTGTAGATGTGTGTGTCTGAGTGTGTGTGGGTAACCCAGTACTGTCTGTAGGTGTGTGTGTCTGAGTGTGTGTGGGTTACCCTATACTGTCTGTAAGTGTGCGTGTCTGAGTGTGTGTGGGTTACCCTGTCCTGTCTGTAGGTGTGTGTGTCTAAGTGTGTGTGGGTTACCCTGTCCTGTCTGTAGGTGTGTGTCTCTGAGTGTGTGTGGGTTACCCAGTACTGTCTGTAGGTGTGTGTGTCTGAGTGTGTGTGGGTTACCCAGTACTGTCTGTAGGTGTGTGTCTCTGAGTGTGTGTGGGTTACCCTGTCCTGTCTGTAGGTGTGTGTCTCTGAGTGTGTGTGGGTTACCCAGTACTGTCTGTAGGTGTGTGTGTCTGAGTGTGTGTGGGTTACCCTGTCCTGTCTGTAGGTGTGTGTCTCTGAGTGTGTGTGGGTTACCCAGTACTGTCTGTAGGTGTGTGTGTCTGTGTGTGTGTGGGTTACCCTGTACTGTCTGTAGGTGTGTGTGTCTGAGTGTGTGTGGGTTACCCTGTCCTGTCTGTAGGTGTGTGTGTCTGAGTGTGTGTGGGTTACCCAGTACTGTCTGCAGGTGTGTGTGTCTGAGTGTGTGTGGGTTACCCTGCCCTGTCTGTAGGTGTGTGTCTCTGAGTGTGTGTGGGTTACCCAGTACTGTCTGTAGGTGTGTGATTCTGAGTGTGGGTGTGTTATAGAATCATAGAGTTATACAGCACAGAACCAGGCCCTTCAGCCCATCGTGTCTTTGCCAACCATCAAGCACCGATTTATTCTAATCACATTTTCTGGCACTTGGCCCGTAGCCTTGTATGCTGTGGCATTTCAAGTGCTCATCTAAATACATCTTAAATGTTGTGAGGGTTCCTGCCTCTACCAAGTCTTCAGGCAGTGCATTCCAGATTCGCACCACCCTCTGGGTGAAAATTCTTTTCCTCTAAGCCTCCTGCCTCTTAGCTTCAATCTATGCACACTGGTTATTGACCCCTCCACTAAGGCAAAAGGTTTCTTCCTATCTATCCTATCAATGCACCTCATAATTTTATATACCTCAATCAGGTCATCCATCAGCCTTCTCTGCTCTAAGGAAAAGAACCCTAGCCTATCCAGTCTCTCTTCATAGCTATCCAGTACTCTCAGTAGGTGTGTACGTCTAAGTATGTGTGTATTACACAGTGCAGTCATTTGGTGGGTTCCTCTGAGAATGGGTCTGTTACCCAGTACTGTCTGTAGGTGTGTGTCTCTGAGTGTGTGTCTTACCCAGTACTGTCTGCAGGTGTGTGTCTCTGAGTGTGGGTGTGTTACCCTGTACTGTCTGTAGGTGCGTGTCTCTGAGTATGTGTCTTACCCAGTACTGTCTGCAGGTGTGTGTCTCTGAGTGTGGGTGTGTTAAACAGTACTGTCTGCAGGTGTGTGTCTCTGAGTGTGGGTGTGTTACCCAGTACTGTCTGTAGGTGCGTGTCTCTGAGTATGTGTCTTACCCAGTACTGTCTGCAGGTGTGTGTCTCTGAGTGTGGGTGTGTTAAACAGTACTGTCTGCAGGTGTGTGTCTCTGAGTGTGGGTGTGTTACCCAGTACTGTCTGTAGGTGTGTGTCTCTGAGTGTGGGTGTGTTAAACAGTACTGTCTGCAGGTGTGTGTCTCTGAGTGTGGGTGTGTTAAACAGTACTGTCTGCAGGTGTGTGTCTCTGAGTATGGGTCTGTTACCCAGTACTGTCTGTAGGTGTGTGTCTCTGAGTTTGAGTGTGTTACCCAGTACTGTCTGTAGGTGTGTGTCTCTGAGTTTGAGTGTGTTACCCAGTACTGTCTGCAGGTGTGTATCTCTGATTGTGGGTGAGTTACCCAGTTCTGTCGGTAGGTGTGTATCTCTGAGTGTGGGTGTGCTACCCAGTTCTGTCTGGAGATGTGTATCTCTGAGTTTGGGTGTGTTAGCCTGTACTGTCTGTAGGTGTGTGTTTCTGAGTGTGGGTGTGTTACCCAGTACTGTCTGTAGGTGTGTGTCTCTGAGTTTGAGTGTGTTACCCAGTACTGTCTATAGGTGTGTATCTCTGATTGTGGGTGAGTTACCCAGTTCTGTCGGTAGGTGTGTATCTCTGAGTGTGGGTGTGTTACCCAGTTCTGTCTGGAGGTGTGTATCTCTGAGTGTGGGTGTGTTACCCAGTACTGTCCTTAGGTGTGTATCTCTGAGTGTGGGTGTGTTACCCAGTTCTGTCTGTAGGTGTGTATCTCTGAGTGTGGGTGTGTTACCCAGTACTGTCTGTCGGTGTGTATCTCTGAGTGTGGGTGTGTTACCCAGTACTGTCTGTAGGTGTGTGTCTCTGAGTTTGAGTGTGTTACCCAGTACTGTCTGTAGGTGTGTGTCTCTGAGTGTGAGTGTGTTACCCTGTACTGTCTGTAGGTGTGTGTCTCTGAGTGTGAGTGTGTTACCCAGTACTGTCTGCAGGTGTGTGTCTCTGAGTGTGAGTGTGTTACCCAGTACTGTCTGTAGGTGTGTGTCTCTGAGTGTGAGTGTGTTACCCAGTACTGTCTGTAGGTGTGTGTCTCTGAGTTTGAGTGTGTTACCCAGTACTGTCTGTAGGTGTGTGTCTCTGAGTGTGAGTGTGTTACCCAGCACTGTCTGTAGGTGTGTGTCTCTGAGTTTGAGTGTGTTACCCAGTACTGTCTGTAGGTGTGTGTCTCTGAGTTTGAGTCTGTTACCCAGTACTGTCTGTAGGTGTGTGTCTCTGAGTTTGAGTGTGTTACCCAGTACTGTCTGTAGGTGTGTGTCTCTGAGTTTGAGTGTGTTACCCAGTACTGTCTGTAGGTGTGTATCTCTGAGTGTGGGTGTGTTACCCAGTACTGTCTGTAGATGTGTGTCTCTGAGTTTGAGTGTGTTACCCAGTACTGTCTGTAGGTGTGTGTCTCTGAGTTTGAGTGTGTTACCCAGTACTGTCTGTAGGTGTGTATCTCTGAGTTTGAGTGTGTTACCCAGTACTGTCTGTAGGTGTGTGTCTCTGAGTTTGAGTGTGTTACCCAGTACTGTCTGTAGGTGTGTGTCTCTGAGTTTGAGTGTGTTACCCAGAACTGTCTGTCGGTGTGTGTCTCTGAGTTTGAGTGTGTTACCCAGTACTGTCTGTAGGTGTGTATCTCTGAGTTTGAGTGTGTTACCCAGTACTGTCTGTAGGTGTGTGTCTCTGAGTTTGAGTGTGTTACCCAGTACTGTCTGTAGGTGTGTGTCTCTGAGTTTGAGTGTGTTACCCAGTACTGTCTGTAGGTGTGTGTCTCTGAGTTTGAGTGTGTTACCCAGAACTGTCTGTCGGTGTGTGTCTCTGAGTTTGAGTGTGTTACCCAGTACTGTCTGTAGGTGTGTATCTCTGAGTTTGAGTGTGTTACCCAGTACTGTCTGTAGGTGTGTGTCTCTGAGTTTGAGTGTGTTACCCAGTACTGTCTGTAGGTGTGTGTCTCTGAGTTTGAGTGTGTTACCCAGTACTGTCTGTCGGTGTGTGTCTCTGAGTTTGAGTGTGTTACCCAGTACTGTCTGTAGGTGTGTGTCTCTGAGTTTGAGTGTGTTACCCAGTACTGTCTGTAGGTGTGTGTCTCTGAGTTTGAGTGTGTTACCCAGTACTGTCTGTAGATGTGTGTCTCTGAGTGTGAGTGTGTTACCCAGTACTGTCTGTAGGTGTGTGTCTCTGAGTGTGAGTGTGTTACCCAGTACTGTCTGTAGGTGTGTGTCTCTGAGTTTGAGTGTGTTACCCAGTACTGTCTGTAGGTGTGGCTGCTACGTTTTGAAGATGCAATGGCACGTTTCACTATCACAGACGTCACAAGGAAAAAGGCCTTACTTTGACACTTGGAGGTGAAGAATTAGAATATGGTTTTCCAGCATACGGCCCATGGGCCAGACTTCAGCCCTGCAAAGCACTTCGGTGGGCAGCTCTATTTTTGTGAGGATCCCCGACCCACACAACGTGGCTGTGCCCAGCGGGAGAGTGTCATTCACATCCTGTCTCTGGAATCCACATTGATGGAGAATGAACAGATGGGGAATGGGCAGCAGAGACAGGGGAACCGGGATTGGAGAGCGGGGAGTGGAAAGCGTGGAGTGGAGCGTGGAGTGGGGAGTGGAGAACGGACAGTGGGGAGTGGAGAGCGTGGAGTGGGGAGTGGAGAACGGACAGTGGGGAGTGGAGAGCGTGGAGTGGAGAACGGACAGTGGGGAGTGGGGAGCGTGGAGTGGAGAACGGACAGTGGGGAGTGGAGAGCGTGGAATGGGGAGTGGAGAAAGGACAGTGGGGAGTGGAGAGCGTGGAGTGGGAATGGAGAACGGACAGTGGGGAGTAGAGGCGTGGAGTGGGGAGTGGAGAACGGACAGTGGGGAGTGGAGAGCGTGGAGTGGGGAGTGGAGTGTGGGTAGTGGGGAGAGGAGAGTGGGCAGTGGAGAGTGGGCAGTGGAGAGTGGGAAGTGGAGGGTGGGGAGCAGGGATCAGGGACTGGGGAGCAGGCAGTGAGGAGGAGGGAGTGAGAGACAAACAGAGAAAGAGAGCAGGGAGTAAGAGAAAGAAGGGGCAGCGAGAGAGGGAGAGAGAGAGACAGAGAGAGGGGATAGTGGGACAGACAGAGGGAGACTGATAGAGAGAGTGGGGAGACAGAGGTAGGGGAGAGGGTGGGACTGAGAGGGGGAGAGAGAGATGGAGGGGGGAAAGAGAGACAGAGAGATACAGAGAGCAAGAGGAGAGAGGAAGAAAGATCAATATCTCTCTGACACATGGACATCATTCTGGAATACACTGCATCGCTACGTCAAGTGTGTGGGCAGAGATTGAGTATTAATGCAAGCAAAAACAATGTCAGGTAGGTCACTAAATCAATGTTCAACATAGTAATGAGAAAGTAAGTCAATAAATTACTTCTCATTTAAAGCTTCTTCATAAAAATGCACATTTGTTATAGTTTTCATACAAGGATACATTTTTAATGCCTTTATCGTCCGAAATGTTCTCACTGGCCCCCTACTGGAGGGTAAAAATTGTAATCTGGCCCCTGACACGAAAAGGTTGGACATCCCTGCTATCAAATCACGAAAGTGGAAAGACGTGATCGAGAAATGTCTACAGATTAATTCTGACACACTACAAGATCTTCACACCAATGTTCGAAATGAGCTCACTGTTACAACTACATCTGATCTCATATTACACAACAACTGTATGGTCATTCCACACTCATTAAGAGAATGTGTTGTTGATAAAGGACACCAGGGAATAGTCAATAGCAAACAACTCCTTAGGCAAATGGTTTGGGTTCCAGGAATGAACTGCATGGTGGAGATAAAATCAATCAGTGTTTACCATGTCAACTACCCACAATGTCAAATCTTCATGATCCTCTCGTGATGTCTGAACTACCTCCAGGACCAGGGATTGTGTCAGTGTTGATTTCACAGATTTACCCACAGGTGAACACCTGCTTGTTGTCACTGACGACTACAGCAGATTCCCAATCGTGGAATTAGTTAAGTCAACTCCAACAAAAGCAGTGATTCCAAAGCTTGACCAGATCTTTACCTTGTTTGGAATCCCTCAAACAGTAAGAAGTGACAATGAACCCCCATTCAACAGCAATGAGTTCAGTAAATTCACAAACTACCTAGTGTTCACTCATAGGGAAATCACACCCCATTGGCCAAGAGCTAATGGAGAAGTCGAGACATTTATGTGAACCTTGAAAATAGTGATACGTACAGCTACAGCTGTGAACAAGTCATGGGAGCAAGAGTTATATCACTTTCTTCATAATTACAGAGTGACTCCAAACTCAACTACTGGAAAACCTCCAGTCACTCTCATCTTTACACATCCTCTGTGCACACGTCTTCCTCAATTACCCTACGGAGATAATGATCAACATATACATCAACACGATCGATATCAGAAGGATAGATTGAAGGTAAATGCAGAACGAAACATGAAACTTCGAGGCTACACCATTAAAGCCAGGAGATAAAGTACTTGTGAAACGTGATGGTCATGTTGGAAAACAAACAACCCCTTATAACATCCAACCATTTGTTGTGACCAACACAAAAGGATCAATGATCACTGCTGAGCACGATTCACAAATTATCACAAGAAACGTGTCATTCTTCAAACACTGAAAACACCTCTCGTAAACATTGAATCCGATTTCAGCATCAACACCTCCGATGAAGAACATGAGTTAAATGAGACTTCACCTGATGTCAGACAATATCCTACTTGTGAGAGAAAATGCCCATCATACATCGGTGACTAAATAACGAAGTGAACTATTTATGTGTAAGTTTATACTTTACATTTTTGGAAACAAACCATTGACACATACTACATCTCTCATTTACTGAGAAGGGGAGGAATGTCGTGTTGCAGTGTTTTGAAATTGCATTGTACATTTTGTTAACTTGAAGCCACTGTAGAACACACAGGCTAGCAAAGGGAAAGTGGAATTAAAACAGAATAAAGAAGAAGCCTTTGTGTTTAACAGCCTGCAGTCTCAGTCTCACATATCTCATCCTAAACTCGGCTAAACCTCACTAAGTCCCGAGGACATCACTCTCCATTGGGCTGGAGTGGGCTGTGAGTGATTGGGCAGTGGAGAGGATCGTCACCCTCTTGGCATCGTGAGGGCAGAAGAACAGGGGGCGAGGCTGCCACAGACAATTGGGTGGCCATGTGACCAGCGGGAAGGCAGCCAGGCCTCTGGCTTTGCTGGACCATTATGTAAATCAAGTGCTCTGTGTTCTCCCACTCTGCAGTATGAGCACTCAAACAGCGGCCACAGGAATGGCTGCCGTGGTGAGTTTAAATTGGACTCACACTTGAGCTGCCCCCCAAAACCCCCGTTCCTGCATTAATTAACTGGTCACCACTGTGAAACCCGGAACTCATTTCTGTTTCCCCCCCAGGGACGGGTTTGGGACCCGGAAACAGTCCCGACGTCCATTTCCTGCCCCCGATATGAAAATCCAGCCCCATCCACCTGATTGGACAGATTCAAAGAGGGAAGTCTGGGGAAAATGGGCACAGAGTAATGAGGCAAAAATACATTCACACTTTGGAGAGGAAAGGGAGATTAGTGATGGGGTAGTTTACAAGGACACATTGGTTGAGTGTGGATTTTTTGAGGAGATGGTGATGATGATGATTTTGAGAGCGAGGGGGTCATTACCTGTGGAAAGCCCGAACCTCTGATACCTGAACTCTCCCAGTGAAGCTTTCCCTTGGCTACTTTATCTCTCTCATCATGGCTCCAAACTGTAATCTGAATAATTCCAACGGTTTTCCCTCTGTTTCCTTGTTTTCCTTATTATTCCAAACATATTCCCCTCTGAGTCAGGAATATTTACCTGATCGATGTTGTAATTTTTCTGTCACTACTTTCCATTAATGTCATCAGCTTTTACCATCGAATCCGAGAATCACACAACACTGAAGGAGGCCATTCAGCCCCTCGGGCCTGTTGTTGGAATCTGCTTTGATCTACATTTTTTAAATTCTTTCTTGGGATGTGGGTGCCGCTGGCCAGGCCAGCATTTATTGCCCATCCCTAATTGCCCGTGAGAAGGTGGTGGTGAGCTGCCTTCTTGAACTGCTGCAGTCCGTGTGGTGCAGGTGAACCCACAGAGCTGTTAGGAAGGGAGTTCCAGGATTTTGACCCAGTGACAGTGAAGGAACAGCAATATACTTCCAGGTCAGGATGGTGTGTGGATTGGAGGGGAAATTACAGGTGGTGCTGTTCCCATGTATTTGCTGCCCTTGTCCTTCTTGGTGGTAGAGGTCGTGGGTTTGGAAGGTTCTGTCTAAGGAGACTTGGTGCGTTGCTGCAGTGCATCTTGTTTATTTGGAAGGAAGCCTTTATACCCCAGGCCCCTTTTATTTTGCTGAGGGGGCCTTTATTCCTCAGGTCCCCTTTAAAATGCATTTTATAAAATAACTTTATTAAAAACAGATAAATAGAACAAAAATCTGATTAAAATGCCATTCTCAGCATTGATGATGCACTCCAGCCCCTGCGATGACCACCGGTCGCAGAAGGCCTCGATCGAACCCGCGGACACCGCATGCTCCTTCTGCAGGGCCACCCAGGCGAGAACATAACCTGGGAAGAGGAGCAGGCAATCAGGGCGGATGGACCCCCTGACGGTCCGCAGCCTGGACCTGTGAATTGCCACCTTGGCCAGGCCCAGGAGCAGACCGATGAGGAGATCCTTCCCCCGGCCCACGCCCCTCCGCCCCGGGTGGCCAAAGATCAGGAGCGTGGGACTGAAGTGCAGCCAAAACTTGAGGAGCAGCCCCTTCAAATACTCAAAGAGGGGCAGCAACCTCGCACATTCCATATAAACATGGAACACAAACTTGTCCAGGCTGCAGAAATTACAGGCGGCCTGGGGGTCCGTGAACCTACTTAAAAGACTAGTGCATGGGACTGCCCTGTGCAGCACCCTCCACCCCAGGTCCCTAATGTAAATGGGGAAGACTCCTGCTTAGAGAGACCCCCACTGTGGTTTCCCCTCGCTGCCAGATGTCAACACGGACTGCCAGGCCGTGTCCGGCCCGCTGACGAGGGCAAGGAAGTAGAGAGTGTGCAGGAATAGCCTGTACAGGAAACACCTCCATGCCGATTGGAATGACACAGAGGGCATTTCCAAGAAGCGGCTTGGTTTGTGCGCGACCGGCTCCCGAGGATGGTTTTGGGGCCTGGGTCCGATGAGCAGTTCCGCCGAATGGGGCTCAGTTCTGCTGGGAACGCTTCGCTCTCCCGTGTCCCCTCGCAACCTGCAATGAGGGGCGTCCCAGAGGCTTCAGCTATTCCTTCACCCATTGGTCCGTCGCCGGAGCTGGCCACCAGGACAGCCGAGGCGTTCCCCTCCGCCAACGAGGGAACGCGCTGACTGGAGGCGACCATGTTCCAGACTCTGAATAGATCCCGGTAAAAGACAGGCAACTCCCTCAGAGAGGCACAGCTAACGTTCTCCACTGGGAGCTGCGTGTTGTCTTGAAGGCAGTGCCCTTGGCAGCACACCCCATCTGGGAGGCAGCTCCGCGTACAGGGTTTGAAGGTGGAGCTTCACAGCCTGGGTCCGGACGCACGCCAGCGACTGGCCGCCCTCCTCAATTGGGAGACTCAGGACCGCAGCAGAGACCCAGTGTTTCCTCTTGCCCCAGAAGAAATCGACAAGCTTCTTCTGGATCTTGGTGGCAAATGCAGGGGGCGGAGCCAAAATGGCCAACCATACCACAGCATCAAGGCCACCAGTTGGTTTATGACCAGCGCACGGCCCCTGTCGGAAAGCACTCGGAGCAGTCCTGTCCAGCGCCCCAGCCAACTGGTGACTTTCGCCTCCAATTCCTGCCACTTTGCCGGCCAGGCTTCCTCAGCGGGGCTAAGTTGGAGTCCCAGATAGAGGAGGTGCATGGTGCTCCACGCAAAAGGTGTCAACTCCTCCGGCAGTGAGTCGACCTGCCACTGACCCACCAGGAATCTGGAATATTTCTCCCAACTGATCCTTGGGGAGGACGTGGGAAAGGTCTGCCGGCAGTCACGCATCCTCCGCAAGTCAATGGGACCTATGATCGTGAGGAGCACGTCATCGGCGTAAGCCAAGAGGACAACCCGCATGGCCAGCCCTTCAACCTCCTGTGAAGCAAGCAAAGGAATGGCTCCACACAGATGGTGTACAATTGGCTGGAAATGAGGCATCCCTGGCGCACTCCTCTCCCAAAGCGAAGGGGCGCCGTCAAGGACCAGTTAACTTTGACTAGACACTCTGCAGCGACGTATAAAAGTCGTACCCGGGCCACAAAATGCGGCCCAAATCTGAATGCGTGCAGAGTCCTGAAAAGGTATTCTTGATCCACCCTGTCGAACGCCTTCTCCTGATCAAGGGAGAGAAAGGCGATCAACAGAGCAATCCTCTGGAAAAGCTGGATCAGGTCTCGGACGAGGAGGATGTTGTCCTGGATGGACCGGCCCGGAATATTGTAGAACTGGTCGGGGTGGATCATATGGGCCAGCACAGAGCCCAGGCTGGTACTGAGGACGGAGACCGGACTTTAAGCAAGTGGAGATTGCGCCTCTTCAGCAGCAGGACGATGACCGACCTGCACCACGAGAGGGGCATCTCGCCGGTCGCCTGCATTTCCACCAACACCCACACGTAATCGTCCCCCAGAACCCATGCATAATCGTCCCCCAGGATGTCCCAGAACATCCTGAGGAACTCCACGGTCAGCCCATCCAGCCCCAGGGAGTTGCCCTTCGCGAGCTGGTGCAGGGCACCAACGTGAGAGGGGTCTCCAATCCTTTGGCACCGTCCGGGCTGACCTGCGGCAGGTCCTCCCACAAAACTCTGCTTGCATCGTCGTTGGATGGATCCGGAGAGAATAACACACTGTAATAGGGGCGGACCAGGAGGCCCATTCCCTCCGGATTCGTGATGGAAGATCCGTCATCAGACAGCAGCTCAACAAGCTGCTTAATGACGCCCTGCCATTTTTCCAGCGAGTAGAAGAAGGGTCATGCGTGGTCCAAATCTTCCAGTATCTGGATCCACGACCTCATGTACACGCCTCGGACTCTACGAGCTGCAGGTCCCTCAGCGCGCCCTTCTTCTCTTTGTACACCTGCCACTGGGCCGGGTCCATCTGGACATTGTGTTCTGTCCCAGGACAGCTCCATCTGGACATTGTGTTCTCCCCCAGGACAGCTCCATCTGGACATTGTGTTCTCCCCCAGGGCAGCTCCATCTGGACATTGTGTTCTCCCCCAGGGCAGCTCCATCTGGACATTGTGTTCCGTCCCAGGACAGCTCCATCTGGACATTGTGTTCTGTCCCAGGACAGCTCCATCTGGACATTGTGTTCTCCCCCAGGGCAGCTCCATCTGGACATTGTGTTCTGTCCCAGGGCAGCTCCATCTGGACATTGTGTTCTGTCCCAGGGCAGCTCCATCTGGACATTGTGTTCTGTCCCAGGGCAGCTCCATCTGGACATTGTGTTCTGTCCCAGGGCAGCTCCATCTGGACATTGTGTTCTGTCCCAGGGCAGCTCCATCTGGACATTGTGTTCTGTCCCAGGGCAGCTCCATCTGGACATTGTGTTCTGTCCCAGGGCAGCTCCATCTGGACATTGTGTTCTGTCCCAGGGCAGCTCCATCTGGACATTGTGTTCTGTCCCAGGGCAGCTCCATCTGGACATTGTGTTCTGTCCCAGGACAGCTCCATCTGGACATTGTGTTCCGTCCCAGGACAGCTCCATCTGGACATTGTGTTCTGTCCCAGGACAGCTCCATCTGGACATTGTGTTCTCCCCCAGGGCAGCTCCATCTGGACATTGTGTTCTGTCCCAGGGCAGCTCCATCTGGACATTGTGTTCTGTCCCAGGGCAGCTCCATCTGGACATTGTGTTCTGTCCCAGGGCAGCTCCATCTGGACATTGTGTTCTGTCCCAGGGCAGCTCCATCTGGACATTGTGTTCTGTCCCAGGGCAGCTCCATCTGGACATTGTGTTCTGTCCCAGGGCAGCTCCATCTGGACATTGTGTTCTGTCCCAGGGCAGCTCCATCTGGACATTGTGTTCTGTCCCAGGGCAGCTCCATCTGGACATTGTGTTCTGTCCCAGGGCAGCTCCATCTGGACATTGTGTTCTGTCCCAGGACAGCTCCATCTGGACATTGTGTTCTCCCCCAGGGCAGCTCCATCTGGACATTGTGTTCTGTCCCAGGGCAGCTCCATCTGGACATTGTGTTCTGTCCCAGGGCAGCTCCATCTGGACATTGTGTTCTGTCCCAGGGCAGCTCCATCTGGACATTGTGTTCTCCCCCAGGGCAGCTCCATCTGGACATTGTGTTCTGTCCCAGGGCAGCTCCATCTGGACATTGTGTTCTGTCCCAGGGCAGCTCCATCTGGACATTGTGTTCTGTCCCAGGGCAGCTCCATCTGGACATTGTGTTCTGTCCCAGGGCAGCTCCATCTGGACATTGTGTTCTGTCCCAGGGCAGCTCCATCTGGACATTGTGTTCTGTCCCAGGGCAGCTCCATCTGGACATTGTGTTCTGTCCCAGGGCAGCTCCATCTGGACATTGTGTTCTCCCCCAGGGCAGCTCCATCTGGACATTGTGTTCTGTCCCAGGGCAGCTCCATCTGGACATTGTGTTCTCCCCCAGGGCAGCTCCATCTGGACATTGTGTTCTGTCCCAGGGCAGCTCCATCTGGACATTGTGTTCTTCCCCAGGGCAGCTCCATCTGGACATTGTGTTCTCCCCCAGGGCAGCTCCATCTGGACATTGTGTTCTGTCCCAGGGCAGCTCAATCTGGACATTGTGTTCTTCCCCAGGGCAGCTCCATCTGGACATTGTGTTCTCCCCCAGGGCAGCTCCATCTGGACATTGTGTTCTCCCCCAGGGCAGCTCCATCTGGACATTGTGTTCTCCCCCAGGGCAGCTCCATCTAGACATTGTGTTCTCCCCCAGGGCAGCTCCATCTGGACATTGTGTTCTCCCCCAGGACAGCTCCATCTGGACATTGTGTTCTCCCCCAGGGCAGCTCCATCTGGACATTGTGTTCTGTCCCAGGACAGCTCCATCTGGACATTGTGTTCTTCCCCAGGGCAGCTCCATCTGGACATTGTGTTCTCCCCCAGGGCAGCTCCATCTGGACATTGTGTTCTCCCCCAGGGCAGCTCCATCTGGACATTGTGTTCTCCCCCAGGGCAGCTCCATCTGGACATTGTGTTCCGTCCCAGGGCAGCTCCATCTGGACATTGTGTTCTGTCCCAGCGCAGCTCCATCTGGACATTGTGTTCCGTCCCAGGGCAGCTCCATCTGGACATTGTGTTCTGTCCCAGAGCAGCTCCATCTGGACATTGTGTTCCGTCCCAGGGCAGCTCCATCTGGACATTGTGTTCCGTCCCAGGGCAGCTCCATCTGGACATTGTGTTCCGTCCCAGGGCAGCTCCATCTGGACATTGTGTTCACCCCCAGGGCAGCTCCATCTGGACATTGTGTTCCGTCCCAGGGCAGCTCCATCTGGACATTGTGTTCTGTCCCAGCGCAGCTCCATCTGGACATTGTGTTCACCCCCAGGGCAGCTCCATCTGGACATTGTGTTCCGTCCCAGGGCAGCTCCATCTGGACATTGTGTTCTGTCCCAGCGCAGCTCCATCTGGACATTGTGTTCTTCCCCAGGGCAGCTCCATCTGGACATTGTGTTCCGTCCCAGGGCAGCTCCATCTGGACATTGTGTTCTGTCCCAGCGCAGCTCCATCTGGACATTGTGTTCACCCCCAGGGCAGCTCCATCTGGACATTGTGTTCTGTCCCAGGGGAGCTCCATCTGGACATTGTGTTCTGTCCCAGGGCAGCTCCATCTGGACATTGTGTTCTGTCCCAGGGCAGCTCCATCTGGACATTGTGTTCACCCCCAGGGCAGCTCCATCTGGACATTGTGTTCACCCCCAGGGCAGCTCCATCTGGACATTGTGTTCACCCCCAGGGCAGCTCCAACTGGACATTGTGTTCTTCCCCAGGGCAGCTCCATCTGGACATTGTGTTCTCCCCCAGGGCAGCTCCATCTGGACATTGTGTTCACCCCCAGGGCAGCTCCATCTGGACATTGTGTTCTTCCCCAGGGCAGCTCCATCTGGACATTGTGTTCACCCCCAGGGCAGCTCCAACTGGACATTGTGTTCTGTCCCAGGGCAGCTCCATCTGGACATTGTGTTCTGTCCCAGGGCAGCTCCATCTGGACATTGTGTTCTGTCCCAGAGCAGCTCCATCTGGACATTGTGTTCTTCCCCAGGACAGCTCCATCTGGACATTGTGTTCTGTCCCAGGGCAGCTCCATCTGGACATTGTGTTCTGTCCCAGGGCATTTCCATCTGGACATTGTGTTCTCCCCCAGGGCAGCTCCATCTGGACATTGTGTTCTGTCCCAGGGCAGCTCCATCTGGACATTGTGTTCTGTCCGAGGGCAGCTCCATCTGGACATTGTGTTCTGTCCCATAGCAGCTCCATCTGGACATTGTGTTCTGTCCCAGGGCAGCTCCATCTGGACATTGTGTTCTGTCCCATAGCAGCTCCATCTGGACATTGTGTTCTGTCCCAGGGCAGCTCCATCTGGACATTGTGTTCTCCCCCAGGGCAGCTTCATCTTGACATTGTGTTCTCCCCCAGTGCAGCTCCATTTGGACATTGTGTTCTCCCCCAGGGCAGCTCCATCTGGACATTGTGTTCTGTCCCAGGGCAGCTCCATCTGGACATTTTGTTCTCCCCCAGGGCAGCTCCATCTGGACATTGTGTTCTGTCCCAGGGCAGCTCCATCTGGACATTGTGTTCTGTCCCAGGACAGCTCCATCTGGACATTGTGTTCTCCCCCAGGGCATTTCCATCTGGACATTGTGTTCTCCCCCAGGGCAGCTTCATCTTGACATTGTGTTCTGTCCCAGGGCAGCTCCATCTGGACATTGTGTTCTGTCCCAGGGCAGCTCCATCTGGACATTGTGTTCTGTCCCATAGCAGCTC
Organism: Heterodontus francisci; assembly: GCF_036365525.1. Taxonomy (NCBI): domain Eukaryota; kingdom Metazoa; phylum Chordata; class Chondrichthyes; order Heterodontiformes; family Heterodontidae; genus Heterodontus; species Heterodontus francisci. Next base: position 120,561,727 of record NC_090378.1, on the reverse strand, counting down.
CATCTGGACTTTGTGTTCCATCCCAGGGCAGCTCCATCTGGACATTGTGTTCTCCCCCAGGGCAGCTTCATCTTGACATTGTGTTCTCCCCCAGGGCAGCTCCATCTGGACATTGTGTTCTGTCCCAGGGCAGCTCCATCTGGACTTTCTCCCAAAGTTAAACTTCATATAGTATTCCACACAAATTACAGTGTTGTCTGTCTCTAGAAGATTCATGGTGAAATGTCCAGCTCTTTGACTCTGTGCTGTTCTCCCATGTGAAGTACACTGCACCACTGGGTAACAATACATCCTGGTATGTTGGTTGCTCCCATGTCCTTGTTGGCCATTGAGCATTCACAATGTCCATTAAGGAAAGGAGCTCTGTTTACTGGAGAGCAGTGAGTTTGGAAGTTGTGACCGAGACCTTTCTCTGATTGTTGTGTCTTCTGAGAGTTGGAACTGGTGAGTCTGATTGTACATCAGAACCAGCATCAGTCACATTCAATGTTAGGAGGTTCAGCGATGGAATTACTTTCCAGTTTGAAGGCACAATTGTCGGCCACTGGAACTCTGTATAAATTCCACAATAGTGTAACAGGACAAGATTCCAGGTCTCAGACTTAGCAATGAGCTGAAAAGTCACAGAAAGGTGCAGACAAAAAGCAAGTTCCATGTCTACAGTACTCTCACTGACAGAACACAACCTCCCAGTGCTTACAGTCCACAGGGGACAGGGAAAACTGGGATAGAAACTTGGAAAATTTACAAGTTTCTTCCTCAAACCAGGAACAGCCCATACACCACTTTTTTGTTCAGTCCCCAGTTATACACAGAATGCATTGCAGTCTCATGTTTTGTTCATTTAAAACTAAACCTGTCTCTCATTCTGTAATTTGATCTTTGTTATGGGTACGGTGTTGAAGTGGATATGATACTCAACTAGGAATCCAGTGGACTAATAATCCAAAGTGTGGGAGTTCAAATCCCACAATGGCTGTGAGAATCATAGGCTCATTGAATGGTTGCAACACAGAAGGAGGCCATTCGGCCTGTCATATCTGTGCCAGCTTTTTCCAAAAGGCATAAAGACAGCATTTGACTGGGTACGGCATCAAGGAGCCCCAGTAAAACTGGAGTCAAGGGGAATCGGGGAAATCTCTCCGCTGGTTGGAGTCATACCGAGCATAACAGAAGATGGCTGTTGTTGTTGGTGGTCAGTCATCTCATCTCCAGGACATCGCTGCAGGAGTTCCTCAGGGTAGTGTCCCAGGTTCATCCATCTTCAGCTGCTTCATCAAAGAGCTTCCTTCAATCATAAGATCAGAAGTGGGGATGTTCATTGATAATTGCACAATGTTCAGTTTCATTCATAACTCCTCAGATACTGAAGCAGTCCATGTAGAAATGCAGCAAGACCTGGACAATATCCAGGCTTGGGCTGATCAGTGGCAAGTAACATTCGCGCCACACAAGTGCCAGGCAATGACCATCTCCAACAAGAAGAATCCAACCAACATTCAATGGCATTACAATCGCTGAATCCCTCACTATCAACATCCTGGGAGTTACCATTGACCAGAAACTGAACTGAAGTAGCCATATAAATACCGTGGCTACAAGAGCAGGTCAGAGGCTAGGAATCCTGCAGTGAGTAACGCACCTCCTGACTCCCCAAAGCCTGCCCATAAGGCACAAGGCAGGAGTGTGATGGAATACCCTCCACTTGCCTGAATGGGTGCAGTTCCAACAACACTCAAGAAGCTCGACACCATCCAGGACAACGCAGCTTCTTGATTGGCACCTCATCCACAAACATTCATGCCCTCCATCACTGAAGCACAGTGACAGCAGTGTGTACCATCTACAAGATGCACTGCAGCAATGCACCAAGGCTCCTTAGACAGCACCTTCCAAATCCGCGACCTCTACCAACTGGAAGGACAAGGGCAGCAAATCCATGGGAATACCACCACCTGCAAGTTCCCCTCCAAGTCACACACCATCCTGATTTGGAACTGTATCGCCGTTCCTTCACTGATGGAGGGTCAAAAACCTGGAACTCCCTTCCTAACACCACTGTGGGTGTACCTACCCCAAATGGACTGCAGTGGTTCAAGAAGGCAGCTCACCACCACCTTCTCAAGGGCAATTAGAGATGATCAATAAATGCTGGCCTGGCCAGCGGCACCCACATCCCATGAACGAATGAAATAAAAGCAACTCAACTCATCCCACTCCCCTGCCTTTTCCCCATAGCCCTGCAAATCGTTTCTCTTCAGGTGTTTATCCAATCCCCTTCTGAAAGCCCCGTTTGAATCAGCCTCCACCATACTCTCAGACAGTTCATTCCAGATCCTGACCACTCTCTGGGTAAAACAGTTTTTCCTCATGTCATCATTGGTTCCTTTACCAATCTCCTTAAATTGGTGTCCTATTCCTCTACACAGCGGGTCTTTCTCTCTCTCCAGGCAGGTCACAGCCAAATTCCAAAAATGCTTGCTCTTTGTCCAACTCATTGGTTTTAAAAAGTGTCAAAAGTGAAAGCAAACCTTCCTGAACCAATCACATGACAAGACAGTCTCTCCAGTCATTCAAAGTGTTGCTCTGAGCAGGTCAAAACCCCTTGCTGTTTCCTTGAAACTGTCTGCTTCCCAGTTCTTTTGTACAGAGTCAACATCCAAAAAATTCAGCTATTTGCAGGTCAATGTCCACTGAGTGAAAGTCCTTTTCTCAGTTTTTAAAACACAAAGAATTCTAAGTTCTGAGTACAAAAAGTAAAATTCTTGTTACACTACGCTGAAGACGGTGCTGCAGGTGATCAGGAACAATGAGGGGAAATATGACTATTATATACACAAAATGAAGGCTCATGCTAAGACAGAGGTGAGATGGGGAGGAAACGAGAAAGAAGACATACTAGCAAAGAAAGGCGCTATAGGAGGAGAGTCTTGGGATCCCATGGAAGAAGTGGGAGAAATAGCAATGATGGCAGTGGTTGAGCCAGTGAGAGTGAGTGATCTTATAGAAGTGAAAAAGTTGGATCCAGCACTCAGGGAGGTGTTAAACAAACTAGAAAAGGAGGAGACTGTTGAGAGACCCTGTGGAAGAGCTGAAATGGGAATTAAAGAAGGGATGTTATTTAAAAATGACAAGTGGGTGGTGCCTACAACCCAGAGGGAAGATTTTCTCTGATTAGTACATGGAGGGACCAGGAGCAGGACATCCTAGTGCAGAGGGAACATGGAAAAGAGTGAATGTGGTGGGATGGTGGCCTCATCAGACAGAGGATGTGGAGGATTTTTTTATAATTGTTGATTTGTGCAGCCAATAATCCAGACCTACAGAGGAGAAAGGCACCTTTGGGGCACACCCAAAGATTAGAAGGACCTTGGCAGTGTGCATATAGATTTGATAGAATCTCTTTCAACTTCCAGCAGTGGGAATAAATACTGTTTATTCTGGTTGATAACTTCACCAAATGGGTTGAGGCAGTTCCATGTAACGCAGCTACCCACTGAACTATCTCGAAAATCCTGGTGAAGGAGATATTCTCCAGAAGGTGACTACCACGGATCATGGGATCAGATCAGGAAAGACACTTTACTGGAAAGGGAATGCCAGTGACTTTGAAACTGCTGGATATTGAAGGGAAATAGCACATAAATCATAATCCACAGTCCTCAGTAATTGTAGAGCACATGAATAAAACCCAATCGGCCCGTCATTTCTGTGAACACCTGGAAAGCATAAATGGGATTGGACAAAGTCAGCATGGGTTTACGCAAGGGAGATCATGCTTATCAAATCGACTGGAGTTTTTTGAGGCTGTAACTAGTAGAATAGATAAGGATGATAAGGATAATAGATAATAGATAACCAGTGGATGTGGTGTATTTGGATTTTCAGAAGGCTTTTGATAAGGTCCCACGTAAGAGGCTCGTGGGCAAAATTAAAGCACATGGGATTGGGGGTAATATATTGGCATGGAATGAGAATTGGTTTACAGACAGGAAACAGAGAATAGGAATAAATGTGTCTTTTCCGAGTGGCAGGCAGTGACGAGTGGGGTATGGCAGGGATCAGTGCTTGGGCCCCAGCTATTCACAATATCTATTAATGACTTGGGTGAGGGAACTAAATGTAACATTTCCAAGTTTGCAGACGACACAAAGCTGGAGGAGGGGGGGGGTGGGGGTGGGGTGCGAGTGATCTGTGAGAAGGATGCAAAGAGGCTTCAATGTGATTTGCACAAGTTGGGTGAATGGGCAAATGCATGGTAGATGCAGTATAATGTGGATAAATGTGAAGTAATCCACTTTGGTTGTAATAATAGAAAGGCAGATTATCTGTATGGTGATAGATTGGGTAAGGGGAAGGTGCAACGAGACCTGGGTGTCCTTGTACACCAGTCACTGAAAGCAAGCATTCAGGTGCTGCAAGCAGTTAGGAAGGCAAATGGGATGTTGGCCTTCATTGCAAGAGGATTTGAGTACCGGAGTAAGGATGTCTTACTGCAGACGAGAGTGGTCCTAAAGGAAGGGTGCTAAATTGGGGGAAGGCCAACTATACCAAAATTCGGCAGGAGCTGGGGAATGTAGATTGGGAGCAGCTGTTTGAAGGTAAATCCACTTTTGATATGTGGGAGGCTTTTAAAGAGAGGTTGATTAGCGTACAGGAGAGACATGTTCCTGTGAAAATGAGGGGCAGAAATGGCAAGATTAGGGAACCATGGATGACAGGTGAAATTGTGAGACTAGCTAAGAGGAAAAAGGAAGCACACATAAGGTCTAGGCGGCTGAAGAAAGACGAAGCTTTGAAAGAATATCGGGATTGTAGGCGCAATCTGAAACGAGGAATTAATAGGGCTAAAAGGGGTCATGAAATATCTTTAGCAAACAGGGTTAAGGAAAATCCCAAAGCCTTTTATTCATATATAAGGAGCAAGAGGGTAACTAGAGAAAGGATTGGCCCACTCAAGGACAAAGGAGGAAAGTTATGCGTGGAGTCAGAGAAAATGGGTGAGATTCTAAACGAGTACTTTGCATCGGTATTCACCGAGGAGAGGGACATGACGGATGTTGAGGTTAGGGACAGATGTTTGATTACTCTAGGTCAAGTCGGCATAAGGAGGGAGGAAGTGTTGGGTATTCAAAAAGGCATTAAGGTGGACAAGTCCCCAGGTCCGGATGGGATCTATCCCAGGTAACTGTGGGAAGCGAGAGAGGAAATAGTTGGGGCCTTAACAGATATCTTTGCAACATCCTTAAACACGGGTGAGGTCCCGGAGGACTGGAGAATTGCTAATGTTGTCCCCTTGCTTAAGAAGGGTAGCAGGGAAAATCCAGGTAATTATAGACCGGTGAGCCTGATGTCAGTGGTAGGGAAGCTACTGGAGAAGATACTGAGGGATAGGATTTCCCATCTGGAAGAAAATGGGCTTATCAGTGATAGGCAACATGGTTTTGTGCAGGGAAGGTCATGTCTTACCAACTTAATAGAATTCTTTGAGGAAGTGACAAAGTTGATTGATGAGGGAAGGGCTGTAGATGTCATATACATGGACTTCAGTAAGGCGTTTGATAAGGTTCCCCATGGTAGGCTGATGGAGAAAGTGAAGGCGCATGGGGTCCAAGGTGTACTAGCTAGATGGATAAAGAACTGGCTGGGCAACAGGAGACAGAGAGTAGCAGTAGAAGGGAGTTTCTCAAAATGGAGACGTGTGACCAGTGGTGTTCCACAGGGATCCGTGCTGGGACCACTGTTGTTTGTGATATACATAAATGATTTGGAGGAAAGTATAGGTGGTCTGATTAGCAAGTTTGCAGATGACACTAAGATTGGTGGAGTAGCAGATACTGAAGGGGACTGTCAGAGAATACAGCAGAATATAGATAGACTGGAGAGTTGGGCAGAGAAATGGCAGATGGAGTTCAATCAGGGCAAATGCGAGGTGATGCATTTTGGAAGATCCAATTCAAGAGTGAACTATACAGTAAATGGAAAAGTCCTGGGGAAAATTGATGTACAGAGAGATTTGGGTGTTCAGGTCCATTGTTCCCTGAAGGTGGCAACGCAGGTCAATAGAGTGGTCAAGAAGGCATACGGCATGCTTTCCTTCATCGGACGGGGTATTGAGTACAAGAGTTGGCAGGTCATGTTACAGTTGTATAGGACTTTGGTTCGGCCACATTTGGAATACTGCGTGCAGTTCTGGTCGCCACATTACCAAAAGGATGTGGATGCTTTGGAGAGGGTGCAGAGGAGATTCACCAGGATGTTGCCTGGTATGGAGGGCGCTAGCTATGAAGAGAGGTTGAGTAGATTAGGATTATTTTCATTAGAAAGACGGAGGTTGAGGGGGGACCTGATTGAGGTGTACAAAATCATGAGAGGTATAGACAGGGTGGATAGCAAGAAGCTTTTTCCCAGAGTGGGGGATTCAATTACAAGGGGACACGAGTTCAAAGTGAAAGGGGAAAAGTTTAGGGGGGATATGCGTGGAAAGTTCTTTACGCAGAGGGTGGTGGGTGCATGGAATGCATTACCAGCGGAGGTGGTAGACGCGGGCACGATAGCGTCTTTTAAGATGTATCTAGACAGATACATGAATGGGCAGGAAGTAAAGAGATACAGACCCTTAGAAAATAGGCGACAGTTTTAGATAGAGGATTTGGATCGGCGTAGGCTTGGAGGGCCGAAGGGCCTGTTCCTGTGCTGTAATTTTCTTTGTTCTTTGTTCTTTATACAGGGCCTTGGTGAGACCACGTCTGGAGTATATTGTGCAGTTTTGGTCTCCTTATCTGAGGAAGATGTTCTTGCCATGGAGGGAGTGCAAAGAAGATTTACTAGGCTGATTCCTGGAATGGCAGGATTGACGTATGATGAGAGAATGGATCGACTAGGCCTATATTCACTAGAGTTTAGAAGAATGAGAGGGGATCTCATAGAAACCTATAAAATTCTAACAGGACTAGACAGGCTAGATGCAGGGTGGATGTTCCTGATGGCTGGGGAGTCCAGAACCAGGGGTCACAGTCTCAGGATATGGGGTATGCCATTTAGAACCGAGATGAGGAGAAATTTCTTCACTCAGAGGGTGGTGAACCTGTGGAATTCTCTACCGCAGAAGGCAATGGAGGCCAAGTCATTAAAATATATTCAAGAAGGAGAAAAATATATTTCTGAATGCCAAAGGGATCAAGGGATATGGAGAGAAAGCAGGAACAGGAAACTGAATTAAACTATCAGCCATGATCTTTTTTGAATGGCGGAGCAGGCCTGAAGGGCCGAATGGCCTATTCCTGCTCCTATTTTCTATGTTTCTTTGTGCTGGTTCTCAGAATGAGCAATTCAGAGTGTGCCACACTCCCGCCTTCTCCCCGTAGCCCTGCACATTCTTCCTTTTCAGACAATAATAAAAAGGCAGTGGAAGCAGAGTCCTTAAATATTTTTAAGGCAGAGGGAGATAGATTCTTGATAAGGAAGAGGGAGAAAGGTTCTCAGAGGGAGGTGGGAATGTGGAGTCGTGGTTACAATCAGATCAGCCATGATCTTATTGAATAGTGCAGCAGGCTCGAGGGGCCGAGTGGCCTCCTCCTGCTCCTAATTCCTATGTTCGGATGCTTGTATCTGCTTCCACCACACTCTCAGACAGTGCATTTCAGATTCTAACCACTCGCTGTGTGAAAAGGTTTTCTTCATGTCTCCATTGCTTCTTTTGCCGATTATCTTAAATCTGTGCCCTCTGGTTCTCGATCCTTCCTTCAGTGGGAGCAGTTTCTCTCTATCTGCTCTGTCCAGACCCCTCATGATTTTGAATACCTCGATCAAATCCCCTCTCAGCCCCAGCTTCTCCAATCTATCTACATAACTGAAGTTCCTCGTTCCTGGAACTATTCTTGTGAATCTTTTCTGCACCCTCTCTTATGCCTTCACATCCTTCCTTTCGTGTGGTGCTCAGAACTGGATGCAATGCTCCAGTTGACGATGAACCGGTGTTTTATACATGTTTAACATAACTTCCTTGCTTTTGTACTCTGTGCCCTTACTGATAAAACTTAGGATGATGTATGCTTTATTAACCACCCTCACAACCTGTCCTGCCACTGCAATCATTTACACACATATACACCCAGGTCCCTCTGTTACTGCACCCACTTTAGAATTTTACCCTTTATTTTATATTGTTTCTCCACATTCTTTCTACCAAAATAAATCACTTCACACATTTCTACATTAAATTTCATCTGCCACTTGTCTGCCCATTCCACCAACCTGTCTATGTGCTTTGGAAGTTCTACACTATCCTCCTCACAATTCACAATGCTTCCAATGTGATCACAAATGACAGAATCTGCCCACACTGACAGTGAGTGAACTACACAGCACATTCAGACAGACCCGAACCACATCCCTATCCTATTAAATGATGCACGAACTTTGTTTCTCAGTGAAATCAGTAATAATCAACATCACAGGAACCAGCTCGGAAATTATTTTCTCGAAACACAATTTAAATTCAAGTACGAATGCCCAGCAAGCTGTACAAAGAATGTTACTGTTTATAAAGCAGCAAAGCAGTGAACTGCATTAGGCCCAGGATAGTTTAACTACTTAGTAAAGGGTGCCCTCTATTGACTGTCATCACTGTCACATACACAGAATACACTGAACCATTAGTCAAACTCAAGTATAGTCGACAGGAGTTTATAATCCACCAGGGCCCTGAGCAGACATTTGCTTCCAGGTGTCTCTTGGTCTGTTGCTCTGGAATGTTGGATGTGGGAGATACACACAAGGATATAGGAAAGCATATAACAAGAAAAGGCCATTCTGCTCATCAAGCCTGCTCCTTTCACTAACAAGGTACAAATCTTCCCTGTTCTCGATTATATTCCCACCGAATCTCAGAAGAGAAGTTTCTGTGTAAATACACTTTGATTGCCAAACATAATCAAACAAAATTAGAGAATAGTAATTCATCTTCCCATTTTCACCCCTGGATTGCTATCCTCGAGGGATCAATTTCCTCTTTGGAATATGTTAACAGACCTCATTATCTCAAACTGATATGGTTGTACAAAATGTACCATCCTGGATCAATGGTTTAATTGGAACTAATTTTCACTCCGAGAATGTGTGTGTGTTCTGTGGAAATAATTCTTCACAAATCAAATTAACAATAGCATCAAATTAATCACCTCAATTGCTCCAAGGTTAAACAGGTTGACAGTGGGTGGCAACAGGCTATTCAATCATGGGGGCATCACAGGAAACCTGATTCTGTAATAATCTGACATCCCGACATACAGACTTTCTAGTGAGTAACATGTACAGTGATTGGAAACTGACACTTTAATTTAATTCAAGTTTTTATATAAAACTCACAAACTCCTGTTAAAATGCATTTGTGAAGTTACCAAATATTGTCTTGTATTCCTCTGAGTTTAGAAAGTTGAACAGATGATTTAATTAAGGTGCTTAAAGTAATAAAAGGATTTGATAGGTTTGATGTAGAGAAGTTATTTTATCAAGTTCAGGAATCCACAACAAGGTGACATAATCCTAAAATTAGAAGATTCGAAATCAGGAAGCACTTCTTCACACAAAGGGTGGTGGAAATTGGAATTCTCTCCTCTAAAACATTGGAGATGTTGGTCAATTGACATTTTAAAGGCAGAGATTGACTGATTTTTATTAGATAAGGGTAACAAGGAATATGGATCAAAGGCAGGTAAATGGAGTACAGATCAGCCATGATTGAACTGAATGATGGAACAGTCTTGAAGGGGCTGAATGGCCTACCCCTGTCCCTATATTCTACATAGCAGAGTAACAGTTAAGTGCTCATTTGGAGGCTCATATCTGGGGCTTTGTTCTTTGCTGGGTTTCTGCTTCTGTGTTTACTTCCCGAGATAATAAACACAAAACACAACTTCACAAATTGAGTCAGAAGCAGCATCTTCAGCTACAGATGAAAGTTGATTTTCGCTGCCAGTTCAAAGTGCAGCACATTAGGGTCATTACAGTCGTAACCTTGGAGCGACTTCCAATTTCCACCAGCTGCTCCTGAGGAGTATCGATAAGAGGGAGACGGACAAGTCCCCACCCTCCCCCGCTCTCCTCCACATGTGGGGGGTGGGGAATAGGTGCTTAACCGTGGTTGCAGCAGGGGGGCTAAATTTTGCTCAGGGTGGGAATACGACATTATTCCCGACTGTCCAAATCTGCTCCCTTTCCCAGACCATGGTGCCATTGACAGGAAACACTGGGTCACTAAACACTGGGCGGACACAGACAGCAATTTTACAGAATAAAAATTGGGTCACACTCACATTCACCTGTGTCTAAAGAATATTCTTGGTCTGATGTTGGATATTGAATCATCAGGTAACAGAAATATGTCCTTGGTATTTATTCTGGAAAAAGTAAATCCCAACAATTACTTCCAATTAAATTATGACAAGAGCGAGAGGCCACACATTCAAACTAGTAAAAGGCAGCTTCAGGACTAATATCAAGGAGTCTTTCTTCACATCAGAGTGACTAATCATGGAATGGATTCCCAGATAAAGTAATGGAAATGAAAGTCATGGAAGAACCAGCTGGATGCTGCATTGGGGAGACTTTAGGGTCATCATCAATGGAGGAGTTAAGGTGGGCCGAATGGACTTCCTCTTCCATTAATATCTTGTAATATATAGAGGAAAGGGGCAATGTCTGTCATCGTAAATGAAAGAACTGGATATTGAGGATTAGTGACTTGTTGAAACTGAAGTGTTCACACTCTTTGTTTCAGAGACAGGATCAGTGACACCTACAATGAGATTTTTCTCAGCAATTTACCGAGACCTCAATATGCTGAGGAAATCTGTCCGAGTGTGGCACTGGGTACAGAAATTTAAAGTGAAATATAACCATTATTTCAGAACATCAGGAAATCCTTTTAAAAGTGATTCATTATCTTCACAAAGACTGCTGTGATGAACCAGTTCTCTGAGGAAGATCTTAATGTGCGTGATGTTTCAAAACACTGGCTTCAAAGAGAGACTAGAAACATGCTTTCCTGCCCTCTGTCAGAATAGCTACAGTGATAAACCTGGGCCTAGGAATTCAGGTGCACCTATTTTTGGGAATGTGAACAATGATCCCAGTACCTGAATGGTGAAGTCCACGGCACCACCAACACTGGGTCACTGATCTCATTTCCATTGGGCTGGTGAGTTGTGGACAGCAACAGGTTTCTCTTTCTGAGGTCTGGTCTGCACTTTGGGCCACCAGACAATCCAGTAGAAATGAGGAACTCACCACAGGAGGAAAAGTGGAGGTGGAATGGCACTGTGATACTTTGAGGAATGGCTGAACGTGTGAGAGAGCGTGCACCAAGCTTTTCTGATGATGTGTTACAGGTCTTGGTGGAAGAAGTGGAAAGAAGGAGAGACATCCAGTATCCACAGAGAGGCCGGAACTCCTCCAGATAGATGTTCAAGAGACAGTGTGAAGAAGTAATAGCAGAGCTCAATGTCAGGAGTGTTGCTCCAAGAACAAGGATGCAGGAAGAAGTTTAATGATCTGACACGAGTTGTCAAGGTGACTGAGTGCATCTTCAAATGGCAGATCCTACCAACTGCATCACTAACCTCATCCATTGCTCAATTCACCAAACCCACATCACCCAGCCACCAACAGTCTCTATAAATCAGTATTCAACCCTTCAATTCATAGGATTTACCTCACCCTCACACACTTAGCATTACTGCCAACCTTGTACCAACAACTCACAGCTAGCACACAGCTATTCAACCATGACAGCCACATCAAACATATTACAGGACACTCACTCTCACACTTCTCTCTTTCTTTTAGGAGAAGGTGGTTCATAATAGAGGCAACAAGAAGGAACTGGAGGCGGACAAGCAGATCTGCAGATTTTAACCCTCACGGAGGAGACAGTGCTGGTCAATATGGGAAGGGGCATCGCTGAGGCTATGGACACTGGTGGGGCTGGAGAGATCGATGATAAGGTTGTCTGTATACCTTATCCTCCTTCTCTCATCACACTATCTCTTCAGACTCTGTAAACATGCACTTCTTACTTTCTCCTCTCCCCTCACCACAACCCAATCCTTGTCCATATTCATTTCAGGTACCCGAAAACTGGGAGCTTCCCAGTCAGGGAGGAAGAGGCAGAAAACAAGGAAGATAAAGAGACACCATCACTCAATCTTACACTTACAGCCACCAGTATTTTAGAGGCTAAGATAGAGGAGGGATCCAGATAGACTGATTTATAGTGAGAGTTTCTGCCAGGTTAACAGTGTCTTAAAGGGACACGGTCTCTTTAATTACTCTTACTATTAACCATTTCAGCACTGAAATGTTTCTGCCTCCACCACCCTTTCAGGCAGTGAGTTCCAGATCCCCACCACCCTCTGGGTGAAAAAATTACTCCTCAACTCACCTCTAATCCTTCCACCAATTACTTTAAGTCTATGCCTCCTGGTTATTGACCTCTCTGCTGAGGGAAATAGGTCCTTCCTATTCACTCTATCTTGGCCCCTCATAATTTTATACACCTCAATTAAACCTCCCCTCAGCCTCCTCTGTTTCAAAGATTATAACCCCAGCCAATCCAATCTTTCCTCATAGCTGAAATTCTCCATTCCTGGTAACATCCTTGTAAATCTCCTCTGTACCCTCTCTTGTGTGATCACATTCTTCCTGTAATGTGGTGACCAGAACTGTACACAGTATTCTAGCTGTGGTCTAACGATCCACTGATTTAAGGTGATTGGTGGAAGGATTAGAGAGGACATGAGGAAACACATTTTCACCCAGAGGGTGGTGGGTATCTGGAATTCACTGCCTGGATCGGTGGTGAAGGCAGAAACCCTCAACTCATTGAAAAGGTACCTGGACCTGCACCTGAAGTGCTGTAACCTGCCAGGCTATGGACCAGGTGCCGGAAGGTGGGATTAGAATGGGCAGCTTGTTTGTTCAGCCAGCGCAGCCACGATGGGCTGAATGGCCTCTTTCTGTGCCGTAACCTTTCTCTGGTTCTAACTAGTGTTTTATACAGTTCCAGAATAACCGCTTTGCTCTTATAGTCTAGGCTCAGCTAATAATGGAAAGTATTCCATATGCCTTTTTGACCACCTTTTCTACCTGTCCTGCTACTTTCAGGGAGCTGTGCAGATAAACTCCAAGTTCCCTCTATTCCTCTACACTTCTCAGAATCCTCCATTTATTGTATATTCATTTACCTGGTTTGTCCTGCCCAAATTCATTCCCTCTCACTTCTCTGGATTAAGTTCCATTTGCCATTTTTCTGCTCACCTGACCAGTCCATTGATATCTTCCTGCAGTCTACAGCTTTCTTCCTCACTATCCACCACACGGACAATCTTTGCATCATCTGCAATCTTTTTAATCATGCCCCTACATTGAAGTTTAAATCACTGATATATACACAAATAGTGAGGGACCCAGTACTGAGACCTGTGGAACCCACTGGAAAGAAACTTCCAGTCACTAAAACACCTGCCAACCAGAATCCTTTGCTTCCTGTCACTGATCCAATTTCCCACTTTCCCTCGGATCCCATGGGCTTTTAATTTTCTGAACAGTCTGCCATGTGGAACCTTATCAAAAGCCTTGCTAAACTCCATGTAGACTGCATCAAACATGCTGCCCTCATTGACGCTCCTTGTAACCTCCTCAAAAAATTCAATCAACTTAATCAGACATGACCTTCCCTTAACAAATCCAAGATCACTGTCCTGGATCAATCTGTGCCTCTCTAAATGATGATTTATATGGTCTATCAGAATGTTTCCAATAATCTTCCCACCACTGCAGTTAGGCAGACTGGCCTGTAATTGCTCGGGTTTTCCCTTCCTTGTGCTGTGCTAGATATTATTTGCTCTTTGACAGGATGTAGAATAGATTGGTTAAAATGTTACCTTGATTTCACTAAGTAGTGAGAATCGATGCAAGGTTAAGGGGTATAAAAGTGCTACTCACTTTCGGTGAGGTGATGACAACACATTAAGGTCACTAAAGACTGTTGTAATTCTGTGAAATTGTTGTAATTCTGTAATTCAGTTGAAATCCCCCACTATTACTGTTTAATTGTTTTTGCAGTTCTGAAATTTATCTACATATTTGCTCTTCTCTCTCCTTCTAACAGTTTCAGGGTCTATAGCACACTCCCAGTAGTGTGATTGCCCCTGTTTTGTTCTTCAGTTCAACCCATATGGCAACATTTGTTTATCCTTCTACCATATCTTCTCTCCTCACAGCTATAATTGTTTCTTTAATCAATATTGCAACTCACCCCCTCCTGAGATATCCCCATCTCTGTCTCGTCTGAAAACCCTGTAACTAGGAATGTTGAGCTGCCATTCCTGCCCTTCTTTCAGCCATGTCTCAGTAATCGCTAAAATATCATACTGCCATGTGTCAATCTGTGCTCTCAGCTCATCAGCCTTATTTCCTCAACTTGGATTATTTAGCTCTGTCAAACTCCCTTGTTTATTTTCTAACCTTCGTTTTCTCTGCCTTCCAAAGACGCTGACTAATTTACTGCCTTCCATTTCCAACTTTTCTTCTCTCTCTTCTGAATCTACTCTCAGGTTCCCATCCCTGTGCTCAGCTAGTTTAAACTCTCCCCAACAGCACGAGTAAAACTCACTGCGAGGATATTGGTCCCGGCCCTGTTGATTTGCAAACAGTCCGTCTTGTACAGGTCCCACCTCCTCCAGAAGCAGTCCCAAAGCCTCAGGAATCTAAAGCCCTCCCTCCTGCATAATCTCTCCAGCTCTATGTATTCATCAGCTCTATCTTCCTATTTCTGTACTCACTAACACGTGGCACTGGGAGTAATCTAAAGATTAATACTTTTGAGGTTCTGCTTTTCAATCTCCCTCCTAGCTGCCTAAATTCTGCCTCAGGACCTCATCCCTCCTTCTGCCTCTGTCATTGGTGCCAATATGGACCACGACCTCTGGCTGTTCACTCTCCCCTGTCAGAATGTCCTGCTGACGCTCAGTGATATCCTTGTCCCTGGCACCAGGGAGGCAACATACCATCATGGTAACACCTCTGCAGTCACAGAAGCACCTGTCTATTCTCCTCACTATCGAAGTCCCTCCCACTATTGCTCTTCAACTCTTCTTCCTCCCTCCCTGTACAGCTGAGAAACCCATGGTGCTGTGGACTTGGCTCTGCCTGCACTCCCCAGTGGAACCATCACTCTGACCAGTATTCAGAACTGAATACCAGTTAGAGATTGAGACGCACTCATGGGATCACTGTCCTGCATGCCTGGTCCTCCTTGTTCTTCTGGCCCTCACCCATTCCCCCTCTGCCAGCACATTTTTAAACTGCAGGGTGACCACCTCCAGAAAGCTCTCAGCCTCGTGGACGCTGCATAGTGACTCCAGTCAGTGCTCAAACTCCGAAACCCAGAGCTCGAGCTGCTGTAACCGGTGACACTTCCTGTACATGTGGTCATCCAGGTCATGAGAAGTGTCCAGGATTTCCCACATGACACAGGATGTGTATTCCACGGGGCTGAGGTTCCCTGCCATGTTTTACTTTCTAGACTATTATCTAGAAACACTTAGAGCTGATCACCAGGTCTCGCTGTCTCCCGCTCCATCACTCAGACTGCTCCGTGTTTTGCAAAAGATCAGAACAGAATCTCTTCAGTCATTGCACTGAATTCTCTCAATCCCCAATTCTCCGAGTTAGGTATCTGTTGAAGCAGTACTCCATCAAGCTGGACTTGGTGCTGGGCTGCTGGGTGAGCCTGCAAGCCCCTTTGAGCACTGGCATCCACAGCCATGATGGCAGCAGTCTGAGCCTGTGTGGCAGCAAGCTCAGATTACAATACCACAGTCTGA
Organism: Heterodontus francisci; assembly: GCF_036365525.1. Classification (NCBI taxonomy): domain Eukaryota; kingdom Metazoa; phylum Chordata; class Chondrichthyes; order Heterodontiformes; family Heterodontidae; genus Heterodontus; species Heterodontus francisci. The sequence continues at coordinate 120,545,840 of NC_090378.1, read as the reverse complement.
GCTTCCACTGGAGCACTCAGACATTGGGGTGGCCTCTACTTGTACTGCAATTCACTCATCCATGTCTCTGATACTCTGGAAATGTTAATGTGCTCACTTGTGTTTATATTATTCAAATCATCAGAGGAATTTGTAACAGCAATATAATCATGGAGCTTCAGAGGGCAATATAACCATTGAAACAGGATGATTTGAAGGGATAGAGAGGAATAAAGAGCCTTTGCTGGCTCCATGTGGTTATTCTGATATCACTTTTATGGATCTTTGATGTGCTCTGATTCAGTGGCAGTACGAATGGAATGTAGATGTAGATAAAGTAGAATTAGGATAAGACTTGTGAGTGAAACACTGCATGTTGTATTCATACTGGATTGTGAAGTGTGATGTTCCTGAGTACACAGACCGGATTGTGAAGTGTGATGTACCTGAGTACACAGACTGGATTGTGAAGTGTGATGTTCCTGAGTACACAGACTGGATTGTGAAGTGTGATGTACCTGAGTACACAGACTGGATTGTGAAGTGTGATGTACCTGAGTACACAGACTGGATTGTGAAGTGTGATGTTCCTGAGTACACAGACTGGATTGTGAAGCGTGATGTTCCTGAGTACACAGACTGGATTGTGAAGTGTGAGGTACCTGAGTACACAGACTGGATTGTGAAGTGTGATGTTCCTGAGTACACAGACTGGATTGTGAAGTGTGATGTATCTGAGTACACAGACTGGATTGTGAAGTGTGATGTTCCTGAGTACACAGACTGGATTGTGAAGTGTGATGTCACTGAGTACACAGACTGGATTGTGAAGTGTGATGTTCCTGAGTACACAGACTGGATTGTGAAGTGTGATGTTCCTGAGTACACAGACTGGATTGTGAAGTGTGAGGTACCTGAGTACACAGACTGGATTGTGAAGTGTGAGGTACCTGAGTACATAGACTGGATTGTGAAGTGTGATGTTCCTGAGTACACAGACTGGATTGTGAAGTGTGATGTATCTGAGTACACAGACTGGATTGTGAAGTGTGATGTTCCTGAGTACACAGACTGGATTGTGAAGTGTGATGTCACTGAGTACACAGACTGGATTGTGAAGTGTGATGTTCCTGAGTACACAGACTGGATTGTGAAGTGTGATGTTCCTGAGTACACAGACTGGATTGTGAAGTGTGATGTTCCTGAGTACACAGACTGGATTGTGAAGTGTGATGTATCTGAGTACACAGACTGGATTGTGAAGTGTGATGTTCCTGAGTACACAGAATGGATTGTGAAGTGTGATCTACCTGAGTACACAGACAGGACTGTGAAGCGTGATGTACCTGAGTACACAGACTGGATTGTGAAGTGTGATGTCACTGAGTACACAGAATGGATTGTGAAGTGTGATGTACCTGAGTACACAGAATGGATTGTGAAGTGTGATGTTCCTGAGTACACAGACTGGATTGTGAAGTGTGATGTACCTGAGTACACAGACTGGATTGTGAAGTGTGATGTCACTGAGTACACAGAATGGATTGTGAAGTGTGATGTACCTGAGTACACAGAATGGATTGTGAAGTGTGATGTACCTGAGGACACAGAATGGATTGTGAAGTGTGATGTACCTGAGTACACAGACCGGATTGTGAAGTGTGATGTACCTGAGTACACAGACTGGATTGTGAAGTGTGATCTACCTGAGTACACAGACAGGACTGTGAAGCGTGATGTTCCTGAGTACACAGACTGGATTGTGAAGTGTGATGTACCTGAGTACACAGACTGGATTGTGAAGTGTGATGTTCCTGAGTACACAGACTGGATTGTGAAGTGTGATGTACCTGAGTACACAGACTGGATTGTGAAGTGTGATGTCACTGAGTACACAGAATGGATTGTGAAGTGTGATGTACCTGAGTACACAGAATGGATTGTGAAGTGTGATGTACCTGAGGACACAGAATGGATTGTGAAGTGTGATGTACCTGAGTACACAGACCGGATTGTGAAGTGTGATGTATCGGAGTACACAGATTGGATTGTGAAGTGTGATGTACCTGAGTACACAGAATGGATTGTGAAGTGTGATGTACCTGAGGACACAGACCGGATTGTGAAGTGTGATGTATCTGAGTACACAGATTGGATTGTGAAGGGTGATGTACCCGAGTACACAGACTGGATTGTGAAGTGTGATGTAACTGAGTACACAGACAGGACTGTGAAGCGTGATGTTCCTGAGTACACAGACTGGATTGTGAAGTGTGATGTACCTGAGTACACAGACTGGATTGTGAAGTGTGATGTTCCTGAGTACACAGACTGGATTGTGAAGTGTGATGTACCTGAGTACACAGACTGGATTGTGAAGTGTGATCTACCTGAGTACACAGACAGGACTGTGAAGCGTGATGTTCCTGAGTACACAGACTGGATTGTGAAGTGTGATGTACCTGAGTACACAGACTGGATTGTGAAGTGTGATCTACCTGAGTACACAGACAGGACTGTGAAGCGTGATGTTCCTGAGTACACAGACTGGATTGTGAAGTGTGATGTACCTGAGTACACAGACTGGATTGTGAAGTGTGATGTTCCTGAGTACACAGACTGGATTGTGAAGTGTGATGTACCTGAGTACACAGACTGGATTGTGAAGTGTGATGTTCCTGAGTACACAGACTGGATTGTGAAGTGTGATGTACCTGAGTACACAGACTGGATTGTGAAGTGTGATGTCACTGAGTACACAGACTGGATTGTGAAGTGTGATGTCACTGAGTACACAGAATGGATTGTGAAGTGTGATGTACCTGAGTACACAGAATGGATTGTGAAGTGTGATGTACCTGAGGACACAGAATGGATTGTGAAGTGTGATGTACCTGAGTACACAGACCGGATTGTGAAGTGTGATGTACCTGAGTACACAGGCTGGATTGTGAAGTGTGATCTACCTGAGTACACAGACAGGACTGTGAAGCGTGATGTTCCTGAGTACACAGACTGGATTGTGAAGTGTGATGTACCTGAGTACACAGACTGGATTGTGAAGTGTGATGTTCCTGAGTACACAGACTGGATTGTGAAGTGTGATGTACCTGAGTACACAGACTGGATTGTGAAGTGTGATGTCACTGAGTACACAGAATGGATTGTGAAGTGTGATGTACCTGAGTACACAGAATGGATTGTGAAGTGTGATGTACCTGAGGACACAGAATGGATTGTGAAGTGTGATGTACCTGAGTACACAGACCGGATTGTGAAGTGTGATGTATCGGAGTACACAGATTGGATTGTGAAGTGTGATGTACCTGAGGACACAGACCGGATTGTGAAGTGTGATGTATCTGAGTACACAGATTGGATTGTGAAGGGTGATGTACCCGAGTACACAGACTGGATTGTGAAGTGTGATGTAACTGAGTACACAGACAGGACTGTGAAGCGTGATGTTCCTGAGTACACAGACTGGATTGTGAAGTGTGATGTACCTGAGTACACAGACTGGATTGTGAAGTGTGATGTTCCTGAGTACACAGACTGGATTGTGAAGTGTGATGTACCTGAGTACACAGACTGGATTGTGAAGTGTGATCTACCTGAGTACACAGACAGGACTGTGAAGCGTGATGTTCCTGAGTACACAGACTGGATTGTGAAGTGTGATGTACCTGAGTACACAGACTGGATTGTGAAGTGTGATCTACCTGAGTACACAGACAGGACTGTGAAGCGTGATGTTCCTGAGTACACAGACTGGATTGTGAAGTGTGATGTACCTGAGTACACAGACTGGATTGTGAAGTGTGATGTTCCTGAGTAAACAGACTGGATTGTGAAGTGTGATCTACCTGAGTACACAGACAGGACTGTGAAGCGTGATGTTCCTGAGTACACAGACTGGATTGTGAAGTGTGATGTACCTGAGTACACAGACTGGATTGTGAAGTGTGATGTTCCTGAGTACACAGACTGGATTGTGAAGTGTGATGTACCTGAGTACACAGACTGGATTGTGAAGTGTGATGTCACTGAGTACACAGAATGGATTGTGAAGTGTGATGTACCTGAGTACACAGAATGGATTGTAAAGTGTGATGTACCTGAGGACACAGAATGGATTGTGAAGTGTGATGTACCTGAGTACACAGACCGGATTGTGAAGTGTGATGTATCGGAGTACACAGATTGGATTGTGAAGGGTGATGTACCCGAGTACACAGACTGGATTGTGAAGTGTGATGTACCTGAGTACACAGAATGGATTGTGAAGTGTGATGTACCTGAGTACACAGACCGGATTGTGAAGTGTGATGTATCTGAGTACACAGACTGGATTGAGAAGTGTGATGTATCTGAGTACACAGAATGGATTGTGAAGTGTGACGTATCTGAGTACACAGAATGGATTGTGAAGTGTGATGTACCTGAGTACACAGACCGGATTGTGAAGTGTGATCTACCTGAGTACACAGAATGGATTGTGAAGTGTGATGTACCTGAGTACACAGACCGGATTGTGAAGTGTGATGTACCTGAGTACACAGACTGAATTGTGAAGTGTGATGTATCTGAGGACACAGAATGGATTGTGAAGTGTGATGTATCTGAGTACACAGAATGGATTGTGAAGTGTGATGTACCTGAGTACACAGACCGGATTGTGAAGTGTGATGTACCTGAGTACACAGAATGGATTGTGAAGTGTGATGTATCTGAGTACACAGAATGGATTGTGAAGTGTGATGTATCTGAGTACACAGAATGGATTGTGAAGTGTGATGTACCTGAGTACACAGACCGGATTGTGAAGTGTGATGTACCTGAGTACACAGAATGGATTGTGAAGTGTGATGTATCTGAGTACACAGAATGGATTGTGAAGTGTGATGTACCTGAGTACACAGACCGGATTGTGAAGTGTGATGTATCTGAGTACACAGATTGGATTGTGAAGTGTGATGTACCTGTGTACACAGATTGGATTGTGAAGTGTGATGTACCTGTGTACACAGACTGGATTGTGAAGTGTGATGTATCTGAGTACACAGAATGGATTGTGAAGTGTGATGTACCTGAGTACACAGACCGGATTGTGAAGTGTGATGTACCTGAGTACACAGAATGGATTGTGAAGTGTGATGTACCTGAGTACACAGACAGGATTGTGAAGTGTGATGTACCTGAGTACACAGCCCGGATTGTGAAGAGTGATGTACCTGAATACACAGACTGGATTGTGAAGTATGATGTACCTGAGTACACAGACTGGATTGTGAAGTGTGATGTACCTGAGTACATAGCCCGGATTGTGAAGAGTGATGTACCTGTGTACACAGACTGGATTACGAAGTGTGATGTACCTGAGTACACAGACTGGATTGCGAAGTGTGATGTACCTGTGTACACAGACTGGATTGCGAAGAGTGATGTAACTGAGTACACAGTCTGGTTTGTGAAGTGTTATATACCTGATTACACAGACTGGATTGTGAAGTGTGATGTACCTGAGTACAAAGACTGGATTGTGAAGGGTGATGTTCCTGAGTACACAGAATGGATTGTGAAGTGTGATGTATCTGAGTACACAGACTGGATTGTGAAGTGTGATGTACCTGAGTACACAGACTGGATTGTGAAGTGTGATGTACCTGAGTACACGGACTGGATTGTGAAGTGTGATGTATCGGAGTACACAGACTGGACTGTGAAGTGTGATATACCTGAGTACACAGACTGGATTGTGAAGTGTGATATACCTGAGTACACAGACTGGATTGTGAAGTGTGATGTACCTGAGTACACGGACTGGATTGTGAAGTGTGATGTACCTGATTACACAGAGTGGATTCTGAAGTGTGATGTACCTGAGAACACGGACTGGGTTGTGAAGTGTGATGTACCTGAGTACACAGACTGGATTGTGAAGTGTGATGTACCTGAGTACACAGACTGGATTGTGAAGTGTGATGTACCTGAGTACACAGACGGGATTGTGAAGTGTGATGTACCTGAGTACACAGACTGGATTGTGAAGTGTGATGTACCTGAGAACACGGACTGGATTGTGAAGTGTGATGTACCTGAGTACACAGAGTGGATTGTGAAGTGTGATGTACCTGAGTACACAGACTGGATTGTGAAGTGTGATGTACCTGAGTACACAGACCGGATTGTGAAGTGTGATGTACCTGAGAACACGGACTGGATTGTGAAGTGTGATGTACCTGAGTACACAGACTGGATTGTGAAGTGTCATGTACCTGAGTACACAGACTGGATTGTGAAGTGTGTTGTACCTGAGTACACAGACGGGATTGTGAAGTGTGATGTACCTGAGTACACAGACGGATTGTGAAGTGTGATGTACCTGAGTATAGAGACTGGATTGTGAAGTGTGATGTACCTGAGTACACAGAATGGATTGTGAAGTGTGATGTACCTGAGTACACAGACTGGATTGTGAAGTGTGATGTACCTGAGTCTCCAGACTGGATTGTGAAGTGTGATGTACCTGAGTACACAGACTGGATTGTGAAGTGTGATGTAACTGAGTACTCAGACAGAATAGTGAAGTGTGATGTACCTGAGTACACAGAGTGGATTGTGAAGTGTGATGTACCTGAGTACACAGACTGGATTGTGAAGCGTGATGTACCCGAGTACACAGACTGGATTGTGAAGTGTGATGTACCTGAGTACACAGACTGGATTGTGAAGTGTGATGTACCTGAGAACACAGCCCGGATTGTGTAGAGTGATGTACCTGAGTACACAGAATGGATTGTGAAGTGTGATGTACCTGAGTACACAGACTGGATTGTGAAGTGTGATGTACCTGAGTACAGAGCCCGGATTGTGAAGAGTGATGTACCTGTGTACACAGACTGGATTACGAAGTGTGATGTACCTGAGTACACAGACTGGATTGCGAAGTGTGATGTACCTGTGTACACAGACTGGATTGCGAAGTGTGATGTACCTGAGGACACAGTCTGGTTTGTGAAGTGTTATATACCTGAGTACACAGACTGGATTGTGAAGTGTGATGTACCTGAGTACACAGACTGGATTGTGAAGTGTGATGTTCCTGAGTACACAGACTGGATTGTGAAGTGTGATGTACTTGAGTACACAGACTGGATTGTGAAGTGTGATGTACCTGAGTACACAGACTGGATTGTGAAGTGTGATGTACCTGAGTACACGGACTGGATTGTGAAGTGTGATGTACCTGAGTACACAGAATGGATTGTGAAGTGTGATGTCCCTGAGTACACAGACCGGATTGTGAAGTGTGATGTACCTGAGTACACAGACTGGATTGTGAAGTGTGATGTATCGGAGTACACAGACTGGATTGTGAAGTGTGATATACCTGAGTACACAGACTGGATTGTGAAGTGTGATGTGCCTGAGTACACAGACTGGATTGTGAAGTGTGATGTACCTGAGTACACAGAATGGATTGTGAAGTGTGATGTACCTGAGTACACAGACTGGATTGTGAAGTGTGATGTTCCTGAGTACACAGACTGGATTGTGAAGTGTGATGTACCTGAGTACACAGACTGGATTGTGAAGTGTGATGTACCTGAGTACACAGAATGGATTATGAAGTGTGATGTACCTGAGTACACGGACTGGATTGTGAAGTGTGATGTACCTGAGTACACAGAATGGATTGTGAAGTGTGATGTACCTGAGTACACAGACTGGATTGTGAAGTGTGATGTATCTGAGTACACAGACTGGATTGTGAAGTGTGATGTACCTGAGTACACAGACTGGATTGTGAAGTGTGATGTATCTGAGTACACAGACTGGATTGTGAAGTGTGATGTACCTGAGTACACAGCCCGGATTGTGAAGAGTGATGTACCTGAGTACACAGACTGGATTGTGAAGTGTGATGTACCTGAGTACACAGACTGGATTGTGAAGTGTGATGTACCTGAGTACATAGCCCGGATTGTGAAGAGTGATGTACCTGTGTACACAGACTGGATTATGAAGTGTGATGTACCTGAGTACACAGACTGGATTGCGAAGTGTGATGTACCTGTGTACACAGACTGGATTGCGAAGAGTGATGTAACTGAGTACACAGTCTGGTTTGTGAAGTGTTATATACCTGATTACACAGACTGGATTGTGAAGTGTGATGTACCTGAGTACAAAGACTGGATTGTGAAGGGTGATGTTCCTGAGTACACAGAATGGATTGTGAAGTGTGATGTACCTGAGTACACAGACTGGATTGTGAAGTGTGATGTACCTGAGTACACGGACTGGATTGTGAAGTGTGATGTATCGGAGTACACAGACTGGACTGTGAAGTGTGATATACCTGAGTACACAGACTGGATTGTGAAGTGTGATATACCTGAGTACACAGACTGGATTGTGAAGTGTGATGTACCTGAGTACACGGACTGGATTGTGAAGTGTGATGTACCTGAGAACACGGACTGGATTGTGAAGTGTGATGTACCTGAGTACACAGAGTGGATTGTGAAGTGTGATGTACCTGAGTACACAGACTGGATTGTGAAGTGTGATGTACCTGAGTACACAGACCGGATTGTGAAGTGTGATGTACCTGAGAACACGGACTGGATTGTGAAGTGTGATGTACCTGAGTACACAGACTGGATTGTGAAGTGTCATGTACCTGAGTACACAGACTGGATTGTGAAGTGTGTTGTACCTGAGTACACAGACGGGATTGTGAAGTGTGATGTACCTGAGTACACAGACCGGATTGTGAAGTGTGATGTACCTGAGAACACGGACTGGATTGTGAAGTGTGATGTACCTGAGTACACAGACTGGATTGTGAAGTGTCATGTACCTGAGTACACAGACTGGATTGTGAAGTGTCATGTACCTGAGTACACAGACTGGATTGTGAAGTGTGTTGTACCTGAGTACACAGACTGGATTGTGAAGTGTGTTGTACCTGAGTACACAGACGGGATTGTGAAGTGTGATGTACCTGAGTACACAGACCGGATTGTGAAGTGTGATCTACCTGAGAACACGGACTGGATTGTGAAGTGTGATGTACCTGAATACACAGAATGGATTGTGAAGTGTGATGTACCTGAGTACACAGACTGGATGGTGAAGTGTGATGTACCTGAGTATACAGACTGGATTGTGAAGTGTGATGTACCTGAGTACACAGACTGGATTGTGAAGTGTGATGTAACTGAGTACTCAGACAGAATTGTGAAGTGTGATGTACCTGAGTACACAGAGTGGATTGTGAAGCGTGATGTACCCGAGTACACAGACTGGATTGTGAAGTGTGATGTACCTGAGTACACAGACTGGATTGTGAAGTGTGATGTACCTGAGAACACAGCCCGGATTGTGTAGAGTGATGTACCTGAGTACACAGAATGGATTGTGAAGTGTGATGTACCTGAGTACACAGACTGGATTGTGAAGTGTGATGTACCTGAGTACAGAGCCCGGATTGTGAAGAGTGATGTACCTGTGTACACAGACTGGATTACGAAGTGTGATGTACCTGAGTACACAGACTGGATTGCGACGTGTGATGTACCTGTGTACACAGACTGGATTGCGAAGTGTGATGTACCTGAGGACACAGTCTGGTTTGTGAAGTGTTATATACCTGAGTACACAGACTGGATTGTGAAGTGTGATGTACCTGAGTACACAGACTGGATTGTGAAGTGTGATGTTCCTGAGTACACAGACTGGATTGTGAAGTGTGATGTACTTGAGTACACAGACTGGATTGTGAAGTGTGATGTACCTGAGTACACAGACTGGATTGTGAAGTGTGATGTACCTGAGTACACGGACTGGATTGTGAAGTGTGATGTACCTGAGTACACAGAATGGATTGTGAAGTGTGATGTCCCTGAGTACACAGACCGGATTGTGAAGTGTGATGTACCTGAGTACACAGACTGGATTGTGAAGTGTGATGTATCGGAGTACACAGACTGGATTGTGAAGTGTGATATACCTGAGTACGCAGACTGGATTGTGAAGTGTGATGTGCCTGAGTACACAGACTGGATTGTGAAGTGTGATGTACCTGAGTACACAGAATGGATTGTGAAGTGTGATGTACCTGAGTACACAGACTGGATTGTGAAGTGTGATGTTCCTGAGTACACAGACTGGATTGTGAAGTGTGATGTACCTGAGTACACAGACTGGATTGTGAAGTGTGATGTACCTGAGTACACAGAATGGATTATGAAGTGTGATGTACCTGAGTACACGGACTGGATTGTGAAGTGTGATGTACCTGAGTACACAGAATGGATTGTGAAGTGTGATGTACCTGAGTACACAGACTGGATTGTGAAGTGTGATGTATCTGAGTACACAGACTGGATTGTGAAGTGTGATGTACCTGAGTACACAGACTGGATTGTGAAGTGTGATGTATCTGAGTACACAGACTGGATTGTGAAGTGTGATGTACCTGAGTACACAGAATGGATTGTGAAGTGTGATGTACCTGTGTACACAGACCGGATTGTGAAGTGTGATGTATCTGAGTACACAGAATGGATTGTGAAGTGTGATGTACCTGAGTATAGAGACTGGATTGTGAAGTGTGATGTACCTGAGTACACAGACTGGATTGTGAAGTGTGATGTACCTGAGTACACAGACCGGATTGTGAAGTGTGATGTACCTGAGTACACAGAATGGATTGTGAAGTGTGATGTACCTGAGTACACAGACTGGATTGTGAAGTGTGATGTTCCTGAGTACACAGAATGGATTGTGAAGTGTGATGCACCTGAGTACACAGACCGGATTGTGAAGTGTGATGTACCTGAGTACACAGACTGGATTGTGAAGTGTGATGTATCGGAGTACACAGACTGGATTGTGAAGTGTGATATACCTGAGTACACAGACTGGATTGTGAAGTGTGATGTACCTGAGAACACGGACTGGATTGTGAAGTGTGATGTACCTGAGTACACAGAGTGGATTGTGAAGTGTGATGTACCTGACTACACAGACTGGATTGTGAAGTGTGATGTACCTGAGTACACAGAATGGATTGTGATGTGTGATGTACCTGAGTACAGAGACTGGATTGTGAAGTGTGATGTACCTGAGTACACAGACTGGATTGTGAAGTGTGATGCACCTGAGTACACAGACGGGATTGCGAAGTGTGATGTACCTGAGTACACAGACTGGATTGTGAAGTGTGATTTTCCTGAGTACACAGACTGGATTGTGAAGTGTGATTTTCCTGAGTACACAGACTGGATTGTGAAGTGTGATGTACCTGAATACACGGACTGGATTGCGAAGTGTGATGTACCTGGGAACACAGACTGGATTGTGAAGTGTGATGTTCCTGAGTACACAGACTGGACTGTGAAGTGTGATGTACCTGAGTACACAGACCGGATTGTGACGTGTGATGTACCTGAGTACACGGACAGGATTGCGAAGTGTGATGTACCTGAGTACACAGTCTGGATTGTGAAGTGTGATGTACCTGAGCACACAGACCGGATTGTGAAGTGTGATGTACACGAGTACACAGATTGGATTGTGAAGGGTGATGTATCTGTGTACACAGACTGGATTGTGAAGTGTGATGTTCCTGATTACACAGACTGATTGTGAAGTGTGATGTACCTGTGTACACAGACTGGATTGTGAAGTGTGATGTACCTGAGTACACAGACCGGATTGTGAAGTGTGATGTACATGAGTACACAGTCAGGTTTGTGAAGTGTTATATACCTGAGCACACAGACTGGATTGTGAAGTGTGATGTTCCTGAGTACACAGACTGGATTGTGAAGTGTGATGTACCTGGGTACACAGACCGGATTGTGAAGTGTGATGTACATGAGTACACAGTCAGGTTTGTGAAGTGTTATATACCTGAGTACACCGACTGGATTGTGAAGTGTGATGTTCCTTAGTACACAGACTGGATTGTGAAGTGTGATGTACTTGAGTACACAGACTGGATTGTGAAGTGTGATGTACCTGAGTACACAGACTGGATTGTGAAGGGTGATGTATCTGTGTACACAGACTGGATTGTGAAGTGTGATGTTCCTGATTACACAGACTGATTGTGAAGTGTGATGTACCTGTGTACACAGACTGGATTGTGAAGTGTGATGTACCTGAGTACACAGACCGGATTGTGAAGTGTGATGTACATGAGTACACAGTCAGGTTTGTGAAGTGTTATATACCTGAGCACACAGACTGGATTGTGAAGTGTGATGTTCCTGAGTACACAGACTGGATTGTGAAGTGTGATGTACCTGGGTACACAGACCGGATTGTGAAGTGTGATGTACATGAGTACACAGTCAGGTTTGTGAAGTGTTATATACCTGAGTACACCGACTGGATTGTGAAGTGTGATGTTCCTTAGTACACAGACTGGATTGTGAAGTGTGATGTACTTGAGTACACAGACTGGATTGTGAAGTGTGATGTACCTGAGTACACAGACTGGATTGTGAAGTGTGATGTACCTGAGTACACGGACTGGATTGTGAAGTGCGATGTACCTGAGTACACAGAATGGATTGTGAAGTGTGATGTACTTGAGTACACAGACTGGATTGTGAAGTGTGATGTACCTGAGTACACAGACTGGATTGTGAAGTGTGATGTACCTGAGTACACGGACTGGATTGTGAAGTGTGATGTACCTGAGTACACAGAATGGATTGTGAAGTGTGATGTCCCTGAGTACACAGACCGGATTGTGTAGTGTGATGTACCTGAGTACACAGACTGGATTGTGAAGTGTGATGTATCGGAGTACACAGACTGGATTGTGAAGTGTGATATACCTGAGTACACAGACTGGATTGTGAAGTCTGATGTACCTGAGTACACAGACTGGATTGTGAAGTGTGATGTACCTGAGTACACAGAATGGATTGTGAAGTGTGATGTACCTGAGTACACAGACCGGATTGTAAAGTGTGATGTTCCTGATTATACAGACTGGATTGTGAAGTGTGATGTACCTGAGTACACAGACTGGATTGTGAAGTGTGATGTACCTGAGTACACAGAATGGATTGTGAAGTGTGATGTACCTGAGTACACGGACTGGATTGTGAAGTGTGATGTACCTTAGTACACAGAATGGATTGTGAAGTGTGATGTACCTGAGTACACAGACCGGATTGTGAAGTGTGATGTACCTGAGTACACAGACTGGATTGTGAAGTGTGATGTACCTGAGTACACAGACTGGATTGTGAAGTGTGATGTATCTGAGTACACAGACTGGATTGTGAAGTGTGATGTACCTGAGTACACAGAATGGATTGTGAAGTGTGATGTACCTGAGTACACAGACCGGATTGTGAAGTGTGATGTATCTGAGTACACAGAATGGATTGTGAAGTGTGATGTACCTGAGTACACAGACTGGACTGTGAAGTGTGATGTACCTGAGTACACAGACCGGATTGTGAAGTGCGATGTACACGAGTACACAGATTGGATTGTGAAGTGTGATGTACCTGAATACACGGACTGGATTGCGAAGTGTGATGTACCTGAGAACACAGACTGGATTGTGAAGTGTGATGTACCTGAGTACACAGACGGGACTGTGAAGTGTGATGTACCTGAGTACACAGACCGGATTGTGACGTGTGATGTACCTGAGTACACGGACAGGATTGCGAAGTGTGATGTACCTGAGTACACAGTCTGGATTGTGAAGTGTGATGTACCTGAGCACACAGACCGGATTGTGAAGTTTGATGTACACGAGTACACAGATTGGATTGTGAAGGGTGATGTATCTGTGTACACAGACTGGATTGTGAAGTGTGATGTTCCTGATTACACAGACTGGATTGTGAAGTGTGATGTACCTGTGTACACAGACTGGATTGTGAAGTGTGATGTACCTGAGTACACAGACCGGATTGTGAAGTGTGATGTACATGAGTACACAGTCAGGTTTGTGAAGTGTTATATACCTGAGCACACAGACTGGATTGTGAAGTGTGATGTTCCTGAGTACACAGACTGGATTTTGAAGTGTGATGTACCTGGGTACACAGACCGGATTGTGAAGTGTGATGTACATGAGTACACAGTCAGGTTTGTGAAGTGTTATATACCTGAGTACACTGACTGGATTGTGAAGTGTGATGTTCCTTAGTACACAGACTGGATTGTGAAGTGTGATGTACTTGAGTACACAGACTGGACTGTGAAGTGTGATGTACCTGAGTACACAGACCGGATTGTGACGTGTGATGTACCTGAGTACACGGACAGGATTGCGAAGTGTGATGTACCTGAATACACAGTCTGGATTGTGAAGTGTGATGTACCTGAGCACACAGACCGGATTGTGAAGTGTGATGTACACGAGTACACAGATTGGATTGTGAAGGGTGATGTATCTGTGTACACAGACTGGATTGTGAAGTGTGATGTTCCTGATTACACAGACTGGATTGTGAAGTGTGATGTACCTGTGTACACAGACTGGATTGTGAAGTGTGATGTACCTGAGTACACAGACCGGATTGTGAAGTGTGATGTACATGAGTACACAGTCAGGTTTGTGAAGTGTTATATACCTGAGCACACAGACTGGATTGTGAAGTGTGATGTTCCTGAGTACACAGACTGGATTGTGAAGTGTGATGTACCTGGGTACACAGACCGGATTGTGAAGTGTGATGTACATGAGTACACAGTCAGGTTTGTGAAGTGTTATATACCTGAGTACACGGACTGGATTGTGAAGTGTGATGTACCTGAGTACACAGAATGGATTGTGAAGTGTGATGTACTTGAGTACACAGACTGGATTGTGAAGTGTGATGTACCTGAGTACACAGACTGGATTGTGAAGTGTGATGTACCTGAGTACACGGACTGGATTGTGAAGTGTGATGTACCTGAGTACACAGAATGGATTGTGAAGTGTGATGTCCCTGAGTACACAGACCGGATTGTGTAGTGTGATGTACCTGAGTACACAGACTGGATTGTGAAGTGTGATGTATCGGAGTACACAGACTGGATTGTGAAGTGTGATATACCTGAGTACACAGACTGGATTGTGAAGTGTGATGTACCTGAGTACACAGACTGGATTGTGAAGTGTGATGTACCTGAGTACACAGAATGGATTGTGAAGTGTGATGTACCTGAGTACACAGACTGGATTGTGAAGTGTGATGTTCCTGAGTACACAGACTGGATTGTGAAGTGTGATGTACCTGAGTACACAGACTGGATTGTGAAGTGTGATGTACCTGAGTACACAGAATGGATTGTGAAGTGTGATGTACCTGAGTACACGGACTGGATTGTGAAGTGTGATGTACCTTAGTACACAGAATGGATTGTGAAGTGTGATGTACCTGAGTACAAAGACCGGATTGTGAAGTGTGATGTATCTGAGTACACAGACTGGATTGTGAAGTGTGATGTACCTGAGTACACAGACTGGATTGCGAAGTGTGATGTATCTGAGTACACAGACTGGATTGTGAAGTGTGATGTACCTGAGTACACAGAATGGATTGTGAAGTGTGATGTACCTGAGTACACAGACCGGATTGTGAAGTGTGATGTATCTGAGTACACAGAATGGATTGTGAAGTGTGATGTACCTGAGTACACAGACTGGACTGTGAAGTGTGATGTACCTGAGTACACAGACCGGATTGTGAAGTGCGATGTACACGAGTACACAGATTGGATTGTGAAGTGTGATGTACCTGAATACACGGACTGGATTGCGAAGTGTGAGGTACCTGAGAACACAGACTGGATTGTGAAGTGTGATGTACCTGAGTACACAGACTGGACTGTGAAGTGTGATGTTCCTGAGTACACAGACCGGATTGTGACGTGTGATGTACCTGAGTACACGGACAGGATTGCGAAGTGTGATGTACCTGAGTACACAGTCTGGATTGTGAAGTGTGATGTACCTGAGCACACAGACCGGATTGTGAAGTGTGATGTATCGGAGTACACAGACTGGATTGTGAAGTGTGATATACCTGAGTACACAGACTGGATTGTGAAGTGTGATGTACCTGAGTACACAGACTGGATTGTGAAGTGTGATGTACCTGAGTACACAGAATGGATTGTGAAGTGTGATGTACCTGAGTACACAGACTGGATTGTGAAGTGTGATGTTCCTGAGTACACAGACTGGATTGTGAAGTGTGATGTACCTGAGTACACAGAATGGATTGTGAAGTGTGATGTACCTGAGTACACAGAATGGATTGTGAAGTGTGATGTACCTGAGTACACGGACTGGATTGTGAAGTGTGATGTACCTGAGTACACAGAATGGATTGTGAAGTGTGATGTACCTGAGTACACAGACCGGATTGTGAAGTGTGATGTATCTGAGTACACAGACTGGATTGTGAAGTGTGATGTACCAGAGTACACAGACTGGACTGTGAAGTGTGATGTACCTGAGTACACAGAATGGATTGTGAAGTGTGATGTACCTGAGTACACAGACTGGATTGTGAAGTGTGATGTACCTGAGTACACAGAATGGATTGTGAAGTGTGATGTACCTGAGTACACGGACTGGATTGTGAAGTGTGATGTACCTGAGTACACAGAATGGATTGTGAAGTGTGATGTACCTGAGTACACAGACCGGATTGTGAAGTGTGATGTATCTGAGTACACAGACTGGATTGTGAAGTGTGATGTACCTGAGTACTCAGACTGGATTGTGAAGTGTGATGTATCTGAGTACACAGACTGGATTGTGAAGTGTGATGTACCTGAGTACACAGAATGGATTGTGAAGTGTGATGTACCTGAGTACACAGACCGGATTGTGAAGTGTGATGTATCTGAGTACACAGAATGGATTGTGAAGTGTGATGTACCTGAGTACAGAGACTGGATTGTGAAGTGTGATGTACCTGAGTACCCAGACTGGATTGTGAAGTGTGATGTACCTGAGTACACAGACCGGATTGTGAAGTGTGATGTACCTGAGTACACAGAATGGATTGTGAAGTGTGATGTACCTGAGCACAGAGACTGGATTGTGAAGTGTGATGTACCTGAGTACACAGACTGGATTGTGAAGTGTGATGTTCCTGAGCACACAGAATGGATTGTGAAGTGTGATGTACCTGAGTACACAGACCGGATTGTGAAGTGTGATGTACCTGAGTACACAGACTGGATTGTGAAGTGTGATGTATCGGAGTACACAGACTGGATTGTGAAGTGTGATATACCTGAGTACACAGACTGGATTGTGAAGTGTGATGTACCTGAGAACACGGACTGGATTGTGGAGTGTGATGTACCTGAGTACACAGAGTGGATTGTGAAGTGTGATGTACCTGACTACACAGACTGGATTGTGAAGTGTGATGTACCTGAGTACACAGAATGGATTGTGAAGTGTGATGTACCTGAGTACAGAGACTGGATTGTGAAGTGTGATGT
Source organism: Heterodontus francisci (assembly GCF_036365525.1). Taxonomy (NCBI): domain Eukaryota; kingdom Metazoa; phylum Chordata; class Chondrichthyes; order Heterodontiformes; family Heterodontidae; genus Heterodontus; species Heterodontus francisci. Next base: position 120,528,356 of record NC_090378.1, on the reverse strand, counting down.
ACCTGAGTACACAGACTGGATTGTGAAGTGTGATGCACCTGAGTACACAGACGGGATTGCGAAGTGTGATGTACCTGAGTACACAGACTGGATTGTGAAGTGTGATTTTCCTGAGTACACAGACTGGATTGTGAAGTGTGATTTTCCTGAGTACACAGACTGGATTGTGAAGTGTGATGTACCTGAGTACACAGAATGGATTGTGAAGTGTGATGTCCCTGAGTACACAGACCGGATTGTGAAGTGTGATGTACCTGAGTACACAGACTGGATTGTGAAGTGTGATGTATCGGAGTACACAGACTGGATTGTGAAGTGTGATATACCTGAGTACACAGACTGGATTGTGAAGTGTGATGTACCTGAGGACACAGACTGGATTGTGAAGTGTGATGTACCTGAGTACACAGAATGGATTGTGAAGTGTGATGTACCTGAGTACACAGACTGGATTGTGAAGTGTGATGTTCCTGAGTACACAGACTGGATTGTGAAGTGTGATGTACCTGAGTACACAGACTGGATTGTGAAGTGTGATGTACCTGAGTACACAGAATGGATTGTGAAGTGTGATGTACCTGAGTACACGGACTGGATTGTGAAGTGTGATGTACCTGAGTACACAGAATGGCTTGTGAAGTGTGATGTACCTGAGTACACAGACCGGATTGTGAAGTGTGATTTATCTGAGTACACAGACTGGATTGTGAAGTGTGATGTACCTGAGTACACAGACTGGATTGTGAAGTGTGATGTATCTGAGTACACTGACTGGATTGTGAAGTGTGATGTACCTGAGTACACAGAATGGATTGTGAAGTGTGATGTACCTGAGTACAGAGACTGGATTGTGAAGTGTGATGTACCTGAGTACCCAGACTGGATTGTGAAGTGTGATGTACCTGAGTACACAGACCGGATTGTGAAGTGTGATGTACCTGAGTACACAGAATGGATTGTGAAGTGTGATGTACCTGAGCACAGAGACTGGATTGTGAAGTGTGATGTACCTGAGTACACAGACTGGATTGTGAAGTGTGATGTTCCTGAGTACACAGAATGGATTGTGAAGTGTGATGTACCTGAGTACACAGACCGGATTGTGAAGTGTGATGTACCTGAGTACACAGACTGGATTGTGAAGTGTGATGTATCGGAGTACACAGACTGGATTGTGAAGTGTGATATACCTGAGTACACAGACTGGATTGTGAAGTGTGATGTACCTGAGAACACGGACTGGATTGTGAAGTGTGATGTACCTGAGTACACAGAGTGGATTGTGAAGTGTGATGTACCTGACTACACAGACTGGATTGTGAAGTGTGATGTACCTGAGTACACAGAATGGATTGTGAAGTGTGATGTACATGAGTACAGAGACTGGATTGTGAAGTGTGATGTACCTGAGTACACAGACTGGATTGTGAAGTGTGATGCACCTGAGTACACAGACGGGATTGCGAAGTGTGATGTACCTGAGTACACAGACTGGATTGTGAAGTGTGATTTTCCTGAGTACACAGACTGGATTGTGAAGTGTGATTTTCCTGAGTACACAGACTGGATTGTGAAGTGTGATGTACCTGAATACACGGACTGGATTGCGAAGTGTGATGTACCTGAGAACACGGATTGGATTGTGAAGTGTGATGTACCTGAGTACACAGACTGGACTGTGAAGTGTGATGTACCTGAGTACACAGACCGGATTGTGAAGTGTGATGTACACGAGTACACAGATTGGATTGTGAAGGGTGATGTATCTGTGTACACAGACTGGAGTGTGAAGTGTGATGTTCCTGATTACACAGACTGGATTGTGAAGTGTGATGTACCTGTGTACACAGACTGGATTGTGAAGTGTGATGTACCTGAGTACACAGACCGGATTGTGAAGTGTGATGTACATGTGTACACAGTCAGGTTTGTGAAGTGTTATATACCTGAGTACACAGACTGGATTGTGAAGTGTGATGTACCTGAGTACACAGACTGGATTGTGAAGTGCCATGTTCCTGAGTACACAGACTGGATTGTGAAGTGTGATGTACCTGAGTACATAGACTGGATTGTGAAGTGTGATGTACCTGAGTACACAGATTGGATTGTGAAGGGTGATGTATCTGAGTACACAGACTGGATCGTGAATTGTGATGTTCTGAGTACACAGACCGGATTGTGAAGTTTGATATACCTGAGTGCACAGACTGGATTGTGAATTGTGATGTTCTGAGTACACGGACCGGATTGTGAAGTTTGATATACCTGAGTACTCAGACCGGATTGTGAAGTGTGATGTACCTGAGTGCACAGACTGGATTGTGAATTGTGATGTTCTGAGTACACGGACCGGATTGTGAAGTTTGATATACCTGAGTACTCAGACCGGATTGTGAAGTGTGATGTACCTGAGTACACAGACAGGATTGTGAATTGTGATGTTCCTGAGTACACAGACTGGATTGTGAAGTGTGATGTACCTGAGTACACAGACCGGATTGTGAAGTGTGATGTACCTGAGTACACAGACCGGATTGTGAAGAGTGATGTACCTGAGTACACAGAATGGATTGTGAAGTGTGACACATCTGAATACACAGACTGGACTGTGAATTGTGATGTACCTGAGTACACAGAACGGATTGTGAAGTGTGATGTACCTGAGTACACAGAGTGGATTGTCAAGTGCGATGTACCTGTGTACACTGACTGGATTGTGAAGTGTGATGTTCCTGAGTACACAGACTGGATTGTGAAGTGTGATGTACCTGAGTACACAGACTGGATTGTGAAGTGTGATGTACCTGAGTACACAGACTGGATTCTGAAGTGTGATGTACCTGAGTACACAGACCGGATGGTGAAGTGTGATGTCCCTGAGTACACAGACTGGATTGTGAAGTGTGATGTACCTGAGTACACGGACTGGATTGTGAAGTGTGATGTACCTGAGTACACAGAGTGGATTGTGAAGTGTGATATACCTGAGAACACGGACTGGGTTGTGAAGTGTGATGTACCTGAGTACACAGAATGGATTGTGAAGTGTGATGTACCTGAGTACAGAGACTGGATTGTGAAGTGTCATGGACCAAAGTACACAGACTGGATTGTGAAGTGTCATGTACCTGAGTACACAGACTGGATTGTGAAGTGTGATGTACCTGAGTACACGGACTGGATTGTGAAGTGTGATGTACCTGAGTACACAGACCGGATTGTGAAGTGTGATGTTCCTGAGTACACAGACTGGATTGTGAAGTGTGATATACCTGAGTACACAGACTGGATTGTGAAGTGTGATGTACCTGAGAACAAGGACTGGATTGTGAAGTGTGATGTACCTGAGTACACAGAGTGGATTGTGAACTGTGATGTACCTGAGTACAGAGACTGGATTGTGAAGTGTGATGTACCTGAGTACACAGACTGGATTGTGAAGTGTGATGTACCTGAGCACACAGACGGGATTGTGAAGTGTGATATACCTGAGTACACAGACTGGATTGTGAAGTGTGATGTACCTGAGAACACGGACTGGATTGTGAAGTGTGATGTACCTGAGTACACAGACTGGATTGTGAAGTGTGATGTACCTGAGTACACTGAATGGATTGTGAAGTGTGATGTACCTGAATACACGGACTGGATTGCGAAGTGTGATGTACCTGAGAACACGGACTGGATTGTGAAGTGTGATGTACCTGAGTACACAGAATGGATTGTGAAGTGTGATGTACCTGAATACACAGACTGGAATGTGAAGTGTGATGTACCTGAGAACACGGACTGGATTGTGAAGTGTGATGTACCTGAGTACACAGACTGGACTGTGAAGTGTGATGTACCTGAGTACACAGACCGGATTGTGACGTGTGATGTGCCTGAGTACACGAACTGGATTGCGAAGTGTGATGTACCTGAGTACACAGAATGGATTGTGAAGTGTGATGTACCTGAGTACACAGTCTGGATTGTGAAGTGTGATGTACCTGAGTACACAGACCGGATTGTGAAGTGTGATGTACACGAGTACACAGATTGGATTGTGAAGTGTGATGTTCCTGATTACACAGAATGGATTGTGAAGTGTGATGTACCTGAGTACACAGTCTGGATTGTGAAGTGTGATGTACCTGAGTACACAGACCGGATTGTGAAGTGTGATGTACCTGAGTTCACAGTCTGGATTGTGAAGTGTGATGTACCTGAGTACACAGACCGGATTGTGAAGTGTGATGTATCTGAGTACACAGACTGGATTGCGAAGTGTGATGTACCTGAGTACACAGAATGGATTGTGAAGTGTGATGTACCTGAGTACACAGTCTGGATTGTGAAGTGTGATGTACCTGAGTACACAGACTGGATTGCGAAGTGTGATGTACCTGAGTACACAGAATGGATTGTGAAGTGTGATGTACCTGAGTACACAGTCTGGATTGTGAAGTGTGATGTACCTGAGTACACAGACCGGATTGTGAAGTGTGATGTACACGAGTACACAGACTGGATTGTGAAGTGTGATGTTCCTGATTACACAGACTGGATTGTGAAGTGTGATGTTCCTGAGTACACAGACTGGATTGTGAAGTGTGATGTACCTGAGTACACAGACCGGATTGTGAAGTTTGATGTACATGAGTACACAGTCAGGTTTCTGAAGTGTTATATACCTGAGTACACAGACTGGATTGTGAAGTGTGATGTACCTGAGTACACAGACCGGATTGTGAAGTGTGATGTACATGAGTACACAGTCAGGTTTGTGAAGTGTTATATACCTGAGTACACAGACCGGATTGTGCAGTGTGATGCACATGAGTACACAGTCAGGTTTGTGAAGTGTTATATACCTGAGTACACAGACTGGATTGTGAAGTGTGATGTACCTGAGTACACAGACTGGATTGTGAAGTGTGATGTACCTGAGTACACAGACTGGATTGCGAAGTGTGATGTACCTGAGTACATAGACTGGATTGAAAAGTGTGATGTTCCTGAATACACAGACTGGATTATGAAGTGTGATGTTCTGAGTACACAGACTGGATTGTGAAGTGTGATGTACCTGAGTACACAGACTGGATTGTGAAGTGTGATGTACCTGAGTACACAGACCGGATTGTAAAGAGTGATGTACCTGAGTACACAGAATGGATTGTGAAGTGTGATGCACCTGAGTACACAGACTGGACTGTGAATTGTGATGTACCTGAGTACACAGAACGGATTGTGAAGTGTGATGTACCTGAGTACACAGACTGGATTGTGAAGTGTGATGTTTCTGAGTACACAGACTGGATTGTGAAGTGTGATGTACCTGAGTACACAGACTGGATTGTGAAGTGTGATGTACCTGTGTACACGGTCTGGATTGCGAAGTGTGATGTACCCGAGTACACAGTCTGGATTGTGAAGTGTTATATACCTGAGTACACAGATTGCATTGTGAAGTGTGATGTACCTGAGTACACAGACTGGATTGTGAAGTGTGATGTACCTGAGTACGCAGACTGGATTGTGAAGTGTGATGTACCTGTGTACACGGACTGGATTGCGAAGAGTGATGTACCCGAGTACACAGTCTGGATTGTGAAGTGTTATATACCTGAGTACACAGATTGCATTGTGAAGTGTGATGTACCTGAGTACACAGACTGGATTGTGAAGTGTGATGTACCTGAGTACGCAGACTGGATTCTGAAGTGTGATGTACCTGAGTACACAGACCGGATTGTGAAGTGTGATGTCCCTGAGTACACAGATTGGATTGTGAAGTGTGATGTACCTGAGTACACAGACTGGATTGTGAAGTGAGATGTACCTGAGTACACAGACTGGATTGTGAAGTGTGATGTACCTGTATACACAGACTGGATTGTGAAGTCTGATGTCCCTGAGGACACAAACTGGATTGTGAAGTGAGATGTATCTGAGTACACATACTGGATTGTGAAGTGTGATGTACCCGAGTACACAGACTGGATTGTGCAGTGTGAGGTATCTGAGTACACAGACTGGATTGTGAAGTGTGATCTATCTGGGGACACAGACTGGATTGTGAAGTGTGATGTATCTGAGTACACAGACTGGATTGTGAAGTGTGATGTACCTGAGTACACAGACTGGATTGTGAAGTGTGATGTACCTGAGTACACAGACTGGATTGTGAAGAGTGATGTACCTGAGTACACAGACTGGATTGTGAAGTGTGATGTATCTGAGTACACAGACTGGATTGTGAAGTGTGATGTACCCAAGTACACAGACTGGATTGTGCAGTGTGAGGTATCTGAGTACACAGACTGGATTGTGAAGTGTGATGTATCTGAGTACACAGACTGGATTGTGAAGTGTGATGTACCTGAGTACACAGACTGGATTGTGAAGTGTGATGTATCTGAGAACACGGACTGGATTGCGAAGTGTGATGTACCTGAGTACACAGACTGGACTGTGAAGTGTGATGTACCTGAGTACACAGACGGGATTGTGAAGTGTGATGTACCTGAGTACACGGACTGGATTGCGAAGTGTGATGTACCTGAGTACACAGAATGGATTGTGAAGTGTGATGTACCTGAGTACACAGTCTGGATTGTGAAGTGTGATGTACCTGAGTACACAGACCGGATTGTGAAGTGTGATGTACCTGAGTACACGGACTGGATTGCGAAGTGTGATGTACCTGAGTACACAGAATGGATTGTGAAGTGTGATGTACCTGAGTACACAGTCTGGATTGTGAAGTGTGATGTACCTGAGTACACGGACTGGATTGCGAAGTGTGATGTACCTGACTACACAGATTGGATTGTGAAGGGTGATGTATCTGTGTACTCAGACTGGATTGTGAAGTGTGATGTTCCTCATTACACAGACTGGATTGTGAAGTGTGATGTACCTGTGTACACAGACTGGATTGTGAAGTGTGATGTACCTGAGTACACAGACCTGATTGTGAAGTGTGATGTACATGAGTACACAGTCAGGTTTGTGAAGTGTTATATACCTGAGTACACAGACTGGGTTGTGAAGTGTGATGCACCTGAGTACACAAACTGGATTGTGTAGTGTGATGTACCTGAGTACACAGATTGGATTGTGAAGGGTGATGTATCTGAGTACACAGACTGGATTGTGAAGTGTGATGTACCTGAGTACACAGACTGGATTGTGAAGTGTGATGTACCTGAGTGCACACACCGGATTGTGAAGTTTGATATACCTGAGTACTCAGACCGGATTGTGAAGTGTGATGTACCTGAGTACACAGACAGGATTGTGGATTGTGATGTTCCTGAGTACACAGACTGGATTGTGCAGTGTGAGGTATCTGAGTACACAGACTGGATTGTGAAGTGTGATGTATCTGAGTACACAGACTGGATTGTGAAGTGTGATGTACCTGAGTACACAGACTGGATTGTGAAGTGTGATGTATCTGAGAACACGGACTGGATTGCGAAGTGTGATGTACCTGAGTACACTGACTGGACTGTGAAGTGTGATGTACCTGAGTACACAGACCGGATTGTGAAGTGTGATGTACCTGAGTACACGGACTGGATTGCGAAGTGTGATGTACCTGAGTACACAGAATGTATTGTGAAGTGTGATGTACCTGAGTACACAGTCTGGATTGTGAAGTGTGATGTACCTGAGTACACAGACCGGATTGTGAAGTGTGATGTACCTGAGTACACGGACTGGATTGCGAATTGTGATGTACCTGAGTACACAGAATGGATTGTGAAGTGTGATGTACCTGAGTACACAGTCTGGATTGTGAAGTGTGATGTACCTGAGTACACGGACTGGATTGCGAAGTGTGATGTACCTGACTACACAGATTGCATTGTGAAGGGTGATGTATCTGTGTACACAGACTGGATTGTGAAGTGTGATGTTCCTCATTACACAGACTGGATTGTGAAGTGTGATGTACCTGTGTACACAGACTGGATTGTGAAGTGTGATGTACCTGAGTACACAGACCGGATTGTGAAGTGTGATGTACATGAGTACACAGTCAGGTTTGTGAAGTGTTATATAACTGAGTACACAGACTGGGTTGTGAAGTGTGATGTACCTGAGTACACAAACTGGATTGTGTAGTGTGATGTACCTGAGGACACAGATTGGATTGTGAAGGGTGATGTATCTGAGTATACAGACTGGATTGTGAAGTGTGATGTACCTGAGTACACAGACTGGATTGTGAAGTGTGATGTACCTGAGTGCACACACCGGATTGTGAAGTTTGATATACCTGAGTACTCAGACCGGATTGTGAAGTGTGATGTACCTGAGTACACAGACAGGATTGTGGATTGTGATGTTCCTGAGTACACAGACTGGATTGTGAAGTGTGATGTACCTGAGTACACAGACCGGATTGTGAAGTGTGATGTACCTGAGTACACAGACCGGATTGTGAAGAGTGATGTACCTGAGTACACAGACCGGATTGTGAAGAGTGATTTATCTGAGTACACAGAACGGATTGTGAAGTGTGATGTACCTGAGTACACAGACTGGATTGTGAAGTGTGATGTACCTGTGTACACAGACTGGATTGTGAAGTGTGATGTTCCTGAGTGCACAGACAGGATTGTGAAGTGTGATGTACCTGAGTACACAGACTGGATTGTGAAGTGTGATGTACCTGTGTACACGGACTGGATTGCGAAGTGTGATGTACCTGAGTACACAGTCTGGATTGTGAAGTGTGATATACCTGAGTACACAGATTGCATTGTGAAGTGTGATGTACCTGAGTACACAGAATGGATTGTGAATTGTGATGTACCTGAGTACACAGACTGGATTGTGAAGTGTGATGTACCTGAGTACACAGACTGGATTGTGAAGTGTGATGTACCTGAGTACACAGACTTGATTATGAAGTGTGATGTACTTGAGTACACAGACCGGATTGTGAAGTGTGATGTCCCTGATTACACAGACTGGATTGTGAAGTGTGATGTACCTGAGTACACAGACTGGATTGTGAAGTGTGATGTACCTGAGTACGCAGACGGGATTGTGAAGTGTGATGTACATGAGTACACAGTCAGGTTTCTGAAGTGTTATATACCTGAGTACACAGACTGGATTGTGAAGTGTGATGTACCTGAGTACACAGACCGGATTGTGAAGTGTGATGTACATGAGTACACAGTCAGGTTTGTGAAGTTTTATATACCTGAGTACACAGACCGGATTGTGAAGTGTGATGTACATGAGTACACAGTCAGGTTTGTGAAGTGTTATATACCTGAGTACACAGACTGGATTGTGAAGTGTGATGTACCTGAGTACACAGACTGGATTGTGAAGTGTGATGTACCTGAGTACACAGACTGGATTGTGAAGTGTGATGTACCTGAGTACATAGACTGGATTGAAAAGTGTGATGTTCCTGAATACACAGACTGGATTATGAAGTGTGATGTTCTGAGTACACAGACTGGATTGTGAAGTGTGATGTACCTGAGTACACAGACTGGATTGTGAAGTTTGATGTATCTGAGAACACGGACTGGATTGCGAAGTGTGATGTACCTGAGTACACAGACTGGACTGTGAAGTGTGATGTACCTGAGTACACAGACCGGATTGTGAAGTGTGATGTACCTGAGTACACGGACTGGATTGCGAAGTGTGATGTACCTGAGTACACAGAATGGATTGTGAAGTGTGATGTACCTGAGTACACAGTCTGGATTGTGAAGTGTGATGTACCTGAGTACACAGACCGGATTGTGAAGTGTGATGTACCTGAGTACACGGACTGGATTGCGAATTGTGATGTACCTGAGTACACAGAATGGATTGTGAAGTGTGATGTACCTGAGTACACAGTCTGGATTGTGAAGTGTGATGTACCTGAGTACACGGACTGGATTGCGAAGTGTGATGTACCTGACTACACAGACCGGATTGTGAAGTGTGATGTACATGAGTACACAGTCAGGTTTGTGAAGTGTTATATAACTGAGTACACAGACTGGGTTGTGAAGTGTGATGTACCTGAGTACACAAACTGGATTGTGTAGTGTGATGTACCTGAGGACACAGATTGGATTGTGAAGGGTGATGTATCTGAGTATACAGACTGGATTGTGAAGTGTGATGTACCTGAGTACACAGACTGGATTGTGAAGTGTGATGTACCTGAGTGCACACACCGGATTGTGAAGTTTGATATACCTGAGTACTCAGACCGGATTGTGAAGTGTGATGTACCTGAGTACACAGACAGGATTGTGGATTGTGATGTTCCTGAGTACACAGACTGGATTGTGAAGTGTGATGTACCTGAGTACACAGACCGGATTGTGAAGTGTGATGTACCTGAGTACACAGACCGGATTGTGAAGAGTGATGTACCTGAGTACACAGACCGGATTGTGAAGAGTGATTTATCTGAGTACACAGAACGGATTGTGAAGTGTGATGTACCTGAGTACACAGACTGGATTGTGAAGTGTGATGTACCTGTGTACACAGACTGGATTGTGAAGTGTGATGTTCCTGAGTGCACAGACAGGATTGTGAAGTGTGATGTACCTGAGTACACAGACTGGATTGTGAAGTGTGATGTACCTGTGTACACGGACTGGATTGCGAAGCGTGATGTACCTGAGTACACAGTCTGGATTGTGAAGTGTGATATACCTGAGTACACAGATTGCATTGTGAAGTGTGATGTACCTGAGTACACAGAATGGATTGTGAATTGTGATGTACCTGAGTACACAGACTGGATTGTGAAGTGTGATGTACCTGAGTACACAGACTGGATTGTGAAGTGTGATGTACCTGAGTACACAGACTGGATTATGAAGTGTGATGTACTTGAGTACACAGACCGGATTGTGAAGTGTGATGTCCCTGAGTACACAGACTGGATTGTGAAGTGTGATGTACCTGAGTACACAGACTGGATTGTGAAGTGTGATGTACCTGAGTACACAGACGGGATTGTGAAGTGTGATGTACATGAGTACACAGTCAGGTTTCTGAAGTGTTATATACCTGAGTACACAGACTGGATTGTGAAGTGTGATGTACCTGAGTACACAGACCGGATTGTGAAGTGTGATGTACATGAGTACACAGTCAGGTTTGTGAAGTTTTATATACCTGAGTACACAGACCGGATTGTGAAGTGTGATGTACATGAGTACACAGTCAGGTTTGTGAAGTGTTATATACCTGAGTACACAGACTGGATTGTGAAGTGTGATGTACCTGAGTACACAGACTGGATTGTGAAGTGTGATGTACCTGAGTACACAGACTGGATTGTGAAGTGTGATGTACCTGAGTACATAGACTGGATTGAAAAGTGTGATGTTCCTGAATACACAGACTGGATTATGAAGTGTGATGTTCTGAGTACACAGACTGGATTGTGAAGTGTGATGTACCTGAGTACACAGACTGGATTGTGAAGTGTGATGTACCTGAGTACACAGACCGGATTGTAAAGAGTGATGTACCTGAGTACACAGAATGGATTGTGAAGTGTGATGCACCTGAGTACACAGACTGGACTGTGAATTGTGATGTACCTGAGTACACAGAACGGATTGTGAAATGTGATGTACCTGAGTACACAGACTGGATTGTGAAGTGTGATGTACCTGAGTACACAGACTGGATTGTGAAGTGTGATGTACCTGTGTACACGGACTGGATTGCGAAGTGTGATGTACCCGAGTACACAGTCTGGATTGTGAAGTGTGATGTACCCGAGTACACAGACTGGATTGTGCAGTGTGAGGTTTCTGAGTACACAGACTGGATTGTGAAGTGTGATGTATCTGAGTACACAGACTTGATTGTGAAGTGTGATGTATCTGAGTACACAGACTGGATTGTGAAGTGTGATGTATCTGAGTACACAGACTGGTTTGTGAAGTGTGATGTATCTGAGTACACAGACTGGATTGTGAAGAGTGATGTACCTGAGTACACAGACTGGATTGTGAAGTGTGATGTCCCTGAGTAAACAGACTGGATTGTGAAGTCTGATGTCCCTGAGTACACAAACTGGATTGTGAAGTGAGATGTATCAGAATACACAGACTGGATTGTGAAGTGTGATGTATCTGAGTACACAGACTGGATTGTGAAGTGTGATGTACCCGAGTACACAGACTGGATTGTGAAGTGTGATTTATCTGAGTACACAGACTGGATTGTGAAGTGTGATGTACCTGAGTACACAGACTGGATTGTGAAGTGTGATGTACCTGAGTACACAGACTGGATTGTGAAGTGTGATGTACCTGAGTACACAGACTGGATTGTGAAGTGTGATATACCTGAGTACACAGACTGGATTGTGAACGGTGATGTCTCTGAGTACACAGTCCGTATTGTCAAGTGTGATATACCTGAGTACACTGACTGGATTGTGAAGTGTGATATACCTGCTTACACAGACTGGATTGTGAAGTGTGATGTATCTGAGTACACAGACTGGATTGTGAAGTGTGATGTACCTGAGTACACAGACTGGATTGTGAAGTGTGATGTACCTGAGTACACAGACTGGATTGTGAAGTGTGATGTACCTGAGTACACAGACTGGATTGTGAAGTGTGATATACCTGAGTACACAGACTGGATTGTGAACGGTGATGTCTCTGAGTACACAGTCCGTATTGTCAAGTGTGATATACCTGAGTACACTGACTGGATTGTGAAGTGTGATATACCTGCTTACACAGACTGGATTGTGAAGTGTGATGTATCTGAGTACACAGACTGGATTGTGAAGTGTGTTATACCTGATTACACAGACTGGAGAGCAGAGAGAGGGCTCCCAGGGTTCCCAATGTGACACTGGAGACATGAAAAGAATAGTTACAAAGGAGGAGAAAATCAATGTTTGCACAAGGTGCCAGGAGGCCCTCAAAGCAAAACGCTGAGAAGAGAATGGGCGCGGTGACCAGGGAGGTCAATTCCTGGAGTTGGACCTGAGGACCTGACAGTAATGTCGCGGGAAGTTCAGTGACCTCTCAGGGGTGGTCAAGGTCGGTGATTGTATCTTCACAGGACATCTCCCACCAAGCACAGCACCAACCTCTTCTGCTGCTCATTGTACCAGACCCCCATCACTCACCCAGTAACAATCCCTGGCACTCAGGACTCACTCCTGACAGTCAGATTCTCCACCTCATCCTCACACTCCCACCAATGCCTCCTGACCACCCCGCACGCACCCCACCCTCCCCCCACTCCGAGGATCCATAATGTCTTTCTTCCTAACCACCTTCACCGCTGATGCCTCCAGCATCACATCCATCATGCCAGCATTCAGTTTGAAACCATTTCAATTGCATTAATATTATTCAGTTCAGATTTCCTTTAAAAGGGACAGCCTGCCGTTAAGAAGAGCAGGTTGACTGCAAAACATGGGTCAGGAGTTTATCCAGGTGACAGGGTCCCGACTCCAGCAAAAGACCCACCAAGAGCCCCGCGTTTCTCCTTCTGTGGGAGGCTCACCAAATAAAGTACCAATTAGGCGCGTAACTGGACAGCAGTGGACCTTTCACGGGATCAAGGACCACACTGAAGTCCCGCCCTCTGAGAACTGCCGGCCAATCAGAGGAACTGAGCAACGCCACAGTGGAGGCAGTGGCTGCTGACAGTGGAGAACCAACCCGAGGCCTCGGAGCGGTGCAGGAACCAGGTCACAGGTAGGTCAGGGCAGGAGTGGTTCCGCGGGGTGGGGGTCATATGGGAGAGGTGTGTAGGGGGGGTCAGCATCAAGGGAAGGGGGATTGACTCTCAGCGGGCCCCCATTCCCGATACTGGGTTCCGTGTTCAGGCACGAAGTGTCTTTTAACAAGGGACTCTCCCCTCCCCAAACGGAGCCAGGAAGCAACTCGCACGGTTTTTCTTGTTATGCTCCCCGTGTGGCGACAGGCCCCGCCCACAGCTGGGCTAATTGTGGTGGCAGTGCAATGAGGTAATTGGGAATTAATTACCCTCTAAAGGGCCTTAATTGGCGGTGGTCCCTCCCCCGTCACCATCCCACCCCATTATCGGCTCTCCCACCTCCAAACCCGTCATGGGGGAGGGAATAAAACTCCCCCCATGGTTTGTGAACAACACGACTGGGACCGCCTGAGGAACACAGAGACTGTCATCAGTGTCTGTAAACAATTTCTATTCATCTTGTTCACATCTTGTTTACTCAATTCTGCTTTTTGGTAAAATATAAAATCTACATCTCAACATTGTCCAACTTTAGCACAGCCTGTCTGTATATATTACTCAGCAGGATATATCTTCACTGAGAAGGAGACCTTTTTAACTATAATAATGACACATCTCTGATAATCATCTTCATAATTCTTTTATTGTATCTTTCATCCATTCTGTGTTTATTTGCAGAAAGCTCTGGAGGGAGGGATGGAGATCAGATAGAGGGAGGGATGGAGATCAGATAGAGGGAGGGATGGAGATCAGATAGAGGGAGGGATGGAGCTCAGATAGAGGGAGGGATGGAGATCAGTTAGAGGGAGGGATGGAGCTCAGATAGAGGGAGGGATGGAGTTCAGATAGAGGGAGGGATGGAGCTCAGATAGAGGGAGGGATGGAGCTCAGATAGAGGGAGGGATGGAGCTCAGATAGAGGGAGGGATGGAGATCAGATAGAGGGAGGGATGGAGCTCAGATAGAGGGAGGGATGGAGCTCAGATAAAGGGAGGGATGGAGCTCAGATAGAGGGAGGGATGGAGATCAGATAGAGGGAGGGATGGAGCTCAGATAGAGGGAGGGATGGAGATCAGTTAGAGGGAGGGATGGAGCTCAGATAGAGGGAGGGATGGAGTTCAGATAGAGGGAGGGATGGAGCTCAGATAGAGGGAGGGATGGAGCTCAGATAGAGGGAGGGATGGAGCTCAGATAGAGGGAGGGATGGAGATCAGATAGAGGGAGGGATGGAGCTCTGATAGAGGGAGGGATGGAGCTCAGATAAAGGGAGGGATGGAGCTCAGATAGAGGGAGGGATGGAGATCAGATAGAGGGAGGGATGGAGCTCAGATAGAGGGAGGGATGGAGCTCAGATAGAGGGAGGGATGGAGATCAGATAGAGGGAGGGATGGAGCTCAGATAGAGGGAGGGATGGAGCTCAGATAGAGGGAGGGATGGAGCTCAGATAGAGGGAGGGATGGAGATCAGATAGAGGGAGGGATGGAGCTCAGATAGAGGGAGGGATGGAGCTCAGATAAAGGGAGGGATGGAGCTCAGATAGAGGGAGGGATGGAGATCAGATAGAGGGAGGGATGGAGCTCAGATAGAGGGAGGGATGGAGCTCAGATAGAGGGAGGGATGGAGATCAGATAGAGGGAGGAATGGAGCTCAGATAGAGGGAGGGATGGAGCTCAGATAAAGGGAGGGATGGAGCTCAGATAGAGGGAGGGATGGAGATCAGATAGAGGGAAGGATGGAGCTCAGATAGAGGGAGGGATGGAGATCAGATAGAGGGAGGGATGGAGCTCAGATAGAGGGAGGGATGGAGCTCAGATAGAGGGAGGAATGGAGATCAGATAGAGGGAGGGATGGAGGTCAGATAGAGGGAGGGATGGAGATCAAATAGAGGGAGGGATGGAGATCAGATAGAGGGAGGGATGGAGATCAGATAGAGGGAGGGATGGAGGTCAGATAGAGGGAGGGATGGAGGTCAGATAGAGGGAGGGATGGAGGTCAGATAGAGGGAGGGATGGAGATCAGATAGAGGGAGGGATGGAGGTCAGATAGAGGGAGGGATGGAGATCAGATAGAGGGAGGGATGGAGATCAGATAGAGGGAGGGATGGAGGTCAGATAGAGGGAGGGATGGAGATCAGATAGAGGGAGGGATGGAGGTCAGATAGAGGGAGGGATGGAGGTCAGATAGAGGGAGGGATGGAGATCAGATAGAGGGAGGGATGGAGATCAGATAGAGGGAGGGATGGAGGTCAGATAGAGGGAGGGATGGAGATCAGATAGAGGGAGGGATGGAGGTCAGATAGAGGGAGGGATGGAGATCAGATAGAGGGAGGGATGGAGATCAGATAGAGGGAGGGATGGAGGTCAGATAGAGGGAGGGATGGAGGTCAGATAGAGGGAGGGATGGAGGTCAGAGAGAGGGAGGGATGGAGATCAGATAGAGGGAGGGATAGAGCTCAGATAGAGAGAGGGATGGAGGTCAGATAGAGGGAGGGATGGAGGTCAGGGAGGTGTGTATCTGAGAGTAAAGAGGATGTCTCTTCACCAATCCATGCAGCTCCCTGCTCCCCCATCCTGAGGACAGAGTCCACTATTACAGATTGATGGTTTTCACCTTGTACTTTTTACTGATATGATGGATGAACAGAGCCCTGGCTGGAGACTGCACTGGATGAATGGAGCCCTGGATAGAGACTGCATTGGATGAATGGAGCCATGGCTGGAGACTGCAAAGGATGAATGGAGCATTGGCTGGAGACTGCACTGGATGAATGGAGCCTTGGCTGGAGACTGCACTGGATGAATGGAGCCCTGACTGGAGACGGCACTGGATGAATGGAGCCCTGGCTAGAGACTGCACTGGATGAATGAAGCCCTGGCTAGAGACTGCACTGGATGAATGGAGCCCAGGCTGGAGACTGCACTGGATGAATGGAGCCCTGGCTAGAGACTGCACTGGATGAATGGAGCCCTGGCTGGAGACTGCACTGGATGAATGGAGCCCTGGCTAGACACTGCACTGGATGAATGGAGCCCTGACTGGAGACGGCACTGCATGAATCGAGCCCTGGCTGAAGACTGAACTGGATGAATGGAGCCCTGACTGTAGAAGGCACTGGATGAACGGAGCCCTGGCTGGAGACTGCACTGGATGAATGGAGCCCTGGCTGAAAAATGAACTGGATGAATGGAGCCCTGACTGGAGACGGCACTAGATGAATCGAGCCCTGGCTGAAGACTGAACTGGATGAATGGAGCCCTGGCTGGAGACTGCACTGGCTGAATAGAGCCCTGGATAGAGACTGCATTGGATGAATGGAGCCATGGCTGCAGACTGCAATGGATGAATGGAGCCTTGGCTGGAGACGGCACTGGATGAATGGAGCCCTGGCTGGAGACTGCACTGGATGAATGGAGTCCTGACTGGAGACTGCACTGGATAAATGGAGCCCTAACTGGAGACTGCACTGGATGAATGGAGCCCTGGCAGGAGACTGCACTAGATGAATCGAGCCCTGGCTGGAGACTGAACTGGATGAATGGAGCCCTGACTGGAGACGGCACTAGATGAATCGAGCCCTGGCTGAAGACTGAACTGGATGAATAGAGCCCTAGCTGGAGACTGCACTGGATGAATGGAGCCCTGGCTGGAGACTGCACTGGATGAATGGAGCCCTGGCTCGAGACTGCACTGGATGAATGGAGCCTTGGCTGGAGACGGCACTGGATGAATGGAGCCCTGGCTGGAGACTGCACTGGATGAATGGAGCCCTGGCTGGAGACTGCACTGGTTGAATGGAGCCCTGGCTAGAGACTGCATTGGATGAATGGAGCCATGGCTGGAGACTGCACTATATGAATGGAGCCTTGGCTGGAGACGGCACTGGATGAATGGAGCCCTGGCTGGAGACTGCACTGGATGAATGGAGTTCTGGCTGGAGACTGCACTGGATGAATGGAGCCCTGGCTGGAGACTGAACTGGATGAATGGAGCCCTGACTGGAGACGGCACTAGATGAATCGAGCCCTGGCTGAAGACTGAACTGGATGAATGGAGCCCTAGCTGGAGACTGCACTGGATGAATGGAGCCCTGGCTGGAGACTGCACTGGATGAATGGAGCCCTGGCTCGAGACTGCACTGGATGAATGGAGCCTTGGCTGGAGACGGCACTGGATGAATGGAGCCCTGGCAGGAGACTGCACTGGATGAATGGAGCCCTGGCTGGAGACTGCACTGGAAGAATGGATCCCTGGCTGGAGACTGAACTGGATGAATGGAGCCCTGACTGGAGACGGCACTGGATGAACGGAGCCCTGACTGGAGACTGAACTGGATGAATGGAGCCCTGACTGGAGACGGCACTGGATGAACGGAGCCTTGACCGGAGACTGCACTTTATGAATGGAGCCCTGGCTGGAGACTGCACTGGATGAATGGAACCCTGACTGGAGACGGCACTGGATGAATCGAGCCCTGGCTGAAGACTGAACTGGATGAATGGAGCCCTGACTGGAGACTGCACTGGATGAACGGAGCCCTGACTGGAGACTGCACTGGATGAATGGAGCCTTGACCGGAGACTGCACTGGATGAATGGAGCCCTGGCTGGAGACTGCACTGGTTGAATGGAGCCCTGGCTAGAGACTGCATTGGATGAATGGAGCCATGGCTGGAGACTGCACTATATGAATGGAGCCTTGGCTGGAGACGGCACTGGATGAATGGAGCCCTGGCTGGAGACTGCACTGGATGAATGGAGTTCTGGCTGGAGACTGCACTGGATGAATGGAGCCCTGGCTGGAGACTGCACTGGACGAATGGAGCCCTGACTGGAGACTGCACTGGATGAATGGAGCCCTGGCTGTAGACTGAACTGGATGAATGGAGCACTGGCTAGAGTCTGCATTGGATGAATGGAGCCCTGGCAAGAGACTGCATTGGATGAAGGGAGCCATGGCTGGAAACTGCACTGGATGAATGGAGCCTTGGCTGGAGACTGCACTGGATGAATGGAGCTCTGGCTGGAGACTGCACTGGATGAATGGATCCCTGGCTGGAGACTGCACTGGATGATTGGAGCCCTGACTAGAGACTGCACTGGATGAATGGAGCCCTGGCTGGTGACTGCACTGGATGAATGGAGCCCTGGCTAGAGACTGCACTGGATGAATGGAGCCCTGGCTCGAGACTGCACTGGATGAATGGAGCCCTGACTGGAGACTGCACTGGATGAATCGAGCCCTGGCTGAGGACTGAACTGGATGAACGGAGCCCTGACTGGAGACTGCAATGGATGAATGCAGCCCTGGCTGCAGACTGCACTGGATGAATGGAGCCTTGACTGGAGACTGCACTGGGTGAATGGAGCCCTGGCTGGAGACTGAACTGGATGAATGGAGCCCTGACTGGAGATGGCACTGGATGAACGGAGCCCTGACTGGAGACTGCACTGGATGAATGGAGCCCTGGCTGGAGACGGCACTGGATGAATGGAGCCCTGGCTAGAGACTGCACTGGATGAATGGACCCCTGACTGGAGACGGCACTGGATGAATCGAGCCCTGGCTGAAGACTGAACTGGATGAATGGAGCCTTGACCGGAGACTGCACTGGATGAATGGAACCCTGGCTGGAGACTGCACTGGATGAATGGAGCCCTGGCTGAAGACTGAACTGGATGAATGGAGCCCTGACTGGAGACGGCACTGGATGAATGGAGCCTTGGCTGGAAACGGCACTGGATGAATGGAGCCCTGGCTGGAGACTGCACTGGATGAATGGAGCCCTGGCTAGAGACTGCACTGGATGAATGGAGCCCTGGCTCGAGACTGCACTGGATGAATGGAGCCCTGGCTGAGGACTGAACTGGATGAACGGAGCCCTGACTGGAGACTGCAATGGATGAATGCAGCCCTGGCTGCAGACTGCACTGGATGAATGGAGCCTTGACTGGAGACTGCACTGGGTGAATGGAGCCCTGGCTGGAGACTGAACTGGATGAATGGAGCCCTGACTGGAGATGGCACTGGATGAACGGAGCCCTGACTGGAGACTGCACTGGATGAATGGAGCCCTGGCTGGAGACGGCACTGGATGAATGGAGCCCTGGCTAGAGACTGCACTGGATGAATGGACCCCTGACTGGAGACGGCACTGGATGAATCGAGCCCTGGCTGAAGACTGAACTGGATGAATGGAGCCTTGACCGGAGACTGCACTGGATGAATGGAACCCTGGCTGGAGACTGCACTGGATGAATGGAGCCCTGGCTGAAGACTGAACTGGATGAATGGAGCCCTGACTGGAGACGGCACTGGATGAATCGAGCCCTGGCTGAAGACTGAACTGGATGAATGGTACCCTGACTGGTGACTGCACTGGATGAACGGAGCCCTGACTGGAGACTGCACTGGATGAATGGAGCCGTGACTGGAGACTGCACTGGATGAATGGAGCCCTGGCTGGAGATTGCACTGGATGAATGGAGCCCTAGCTGAAGACTGAACTTGATGAATGGAGCCCTGTCTGGAGACGGCACTGGATGAATGGAGACCTGGCTGAAGACTGAACTGGATGAATGGAGCCCTGGCTGGAGACTGCACTGGATGAATGGAGCCCTGGCTAGAGACTGCATTGGATGAATGGAGCCCTGGCTGGAGACTGCACTGGATGAATGGAGCCCTAGCTGGGGACTGCACTGGATGAATGGCGCCCCGGCTGGAGACTGCACTGAATGAATGGAGCCCTGGCTGGAGACTGCACTGGATGAATGGAGCCCTGGCTGGCGTCTGCACTGGATGAATGGAGCCCCGGTTGGAGACTGCACTGGATGAATTGTGCTCTGTCTGGAGACTGATGAGTATAAACGTTACTGCAAACACTGAGCCATGGCTGATACGTTTCATGCAGCAAGGGTTCGAGTGTAATTCCACTATTGTATTAGAAATTGGGCAGGAACAGGCGCACTCCGAATCTATAGACTCCTGTCTTCAATGACTGAGCATCCACTACTCTCTGGGAAACAGAATTCCAAAGATTCACAACCCCTTGAGTGAAGAACTTTCTCCTGATCTCAATCCGAAATGGCCGACCCCTTATTCTGAGACTGTGACCCCTAGTTCTAGATTCCCCAGCCAGGGGAAAACATCCTCCCAGTATCTACCCTGTCAATCACATTAAAAATTGTATATCTTTCAATCAGATCACCTCTCATTCTTCTACATTTCAGGGAATAATATCCCAGTCTACTCAATCTCTCCTCATAGGACAATCCCCTCATCCCAGGAATCAGTCTGGTGAATCTTTGCTGCTCTCCTTCCAAGGCCAGAATATCATTCCTTTGGTAAAGAGACCAAAACTGTCCACAGTTCTCCAGGTGTGGTCTCAGCAAGGTCTGATCCAACTGCAATAAGACTTCTTCACTCTTCCATGTACAGGAGCTGACACAGAGTCTCTGTCTCCATCTCACTCCCTCTCACTCCCTCTCTCTCTCTCTCCATCTCACTCTCTCTTATTCTCTCTCTCAATCTCTATCCTGTCTTCTACCTCTGAAGGTGTTCTATGGATGTGAGTGTTTAATATAAGGTGGTGTTTGTCAGTATATTTTCTCTACTGTATGGTTTATGAACATGGTGAGAGGGGATAAGGGGCCTGTTCTTTGATGTGAGGCAGTGATGTCTGTCCCAGTCACTCAGACTGCGATGCTGTTGTTTTCTGGGACTGACACTATGATATCGATTGTAATTTCACTCAGTGTGACAGGAGGTTACATTGCTTGATCAGTGGTGAGGGCGGAGCAGACTGAACAAGGAGCTGTAATCATCAGTCACTGCCGAACACCTTCACACACACTGCACAGTCCGGAAACTTCTTCACTAAATATTCTTTCAGCTCCTTAATTACAGCCCTGGATCTGAAAAGGGAAAAAGAGAAAGACATCTTTTAGAGAGGGTCATGGACACAATGTAGACTGTGCATTACCCACTAATGACACTACGTCCACATTTAACTCATTGTTTAAACTCCAGCACACCTCCTGTTCCAATCCACATGTTTCAGCCAAAGAGCCATATAATTCTACAGCACAGGAGGAGGCCGTTCAGCCCCTCATCTCTCTGCCAGCTGTTTGCTCGAGTAATTCACGACTAACATCTCAGTTTAATATCTGTTGTGGGGAAGTTATTTGAATCTGTTATTAGGGACAGAATGACTGACAAATATAAACTGATCAGAGAGAGTCAGCACGGATTTAAAAAGGGTGAAACATGTTTAACTAACCGAGTTGTATTTTTTGAAGCGGTCACTAATGTGGTCGATAAGGGAATGTCTATGGATGTTATTTATATGGATTTCCAGAAGGCATTTGAGAAGGTTCCACACAAGAGACTGTTCGCAAAATAGAAGCATATGGAATGTGAGGAAACCTTTTGACATGGGTAAGGAATTGGTTAGGAGGTAGGAGACAGAGAGTAGGGATAATGTGAGGCAAGATGAGGCAACATCGAGGTGTTGCTGGAACAGGAGCCAATGTAGGTCAGTGATCACAGTGATGGGGTAATGTGAATTTAGGGGTGATCTCATTGAGGTATTTAAGATGAATAAAGGATTAAGATGATTCGGAGAGATGGCGAGAAACTGTTTCCTCTGGTGGGGGAGTCGAGAACAAGGGGACATAATCTTAATATTAGAGCTCGGGGTGATGTCAGGAGGCATTTCTTCACATAAAGGTGAGTGGAAATCGGGAACTCTCTCCCTCATAAAGCTGTTGAGGCTGAAGATCAATTTAAACATTTAACAATGAGCTTGATAGATTTTGTTGGGTCGGGGTATTGTGGGTTATGGGACCAAGGCAGGGAGATGGAGATCAGATACAGATCAGATGATCTAACTGGAGGATAGAACAGGCTCGATGGGCTGAACAGCCTCCTCCTGTTCCTATATTCCCAATCCCACTACCCTGCTCTATCCCCATAGTCCTGTATTCTCCTCAGATTCACATGTTTATTGAATACAATTTGAATAAAAACCTGAAGTTTAATCCCGAGAGGCTGCTGAATGTTTAGTGAATTCTCGGTTTTGATTTCAGATTTCTACTATCTGTAGTTTTTAGTTTCCAAACGCTGTTGATTGTTTTAATTCAAGGGTTTATCGATCTGCATTTCCACTTTCAAGGAATGATGTAATTGAACCCGAGATCTCTCTGCTTCTACACATCCTTCATCAGCTTTTCACTCCTTTTCCTTCCAAAACCCATCATCTCAAACCCCTCGACATTGAATTGTGTCAGTCTCCGATCTGTCCCTTCCCTGATCCCTCTCCCCGAGTCTTTGTCTCTTCTCCTCCCTGTTTGTCAAACCTCTCCTTCTGTGTAATCAGCACATTCCAATGATCGTGCTCCCTCTGTCCAAGACCAAATCATCGATATATATCAGCAACAAGTCACCTCTTTAATGTAGAGAAACATCGCACGCCACCTCACATGACATCAGGAAAACAGACACAAGTAATACAGAGAGATTAGGAGGGGTGACCAAATGCTTGGTTAAAGATGTGGGTTTTAAGGAGGGTGAAGTGTTTCAAGGAGACCAAGGTTAAAGGAGGTTCTAGATACGGGGGTGGGTCAAGACTACGGAGGGATTTAAATCCAGAGAGTAGAATTTTACATTGAAATGTGATGGTGTTGGGGGATGGAAGCCCAATGTAGGTCAGCATGGACGGGGGTGATGGTGAACAGGACTTGGTTTGGAACAGGATAGAGAGAGCAGAGCTTCGGATGAGCTGAAGAATACAGAGAGTGGAGGATGGCAGTCTGGTCAGGAGAGCACTGGAATAGTAAAGTTAGAGGTGACAAAGACATGAAGAAGAGTTTCAGTAGTGGAAGGAGTGAGGGAGGGGCAGAGATGGGTAATGTTACAGAGGGGGAAGTGGATAATCATTGAGATGTGGAGGATTTGGGGTCAGATCAGGGTCAAAGATGAGGCTAAGGTTGTAAAGAATCTGGTTCGGCAGCAGACAGTGCTCAGGGAGAGGGATGGAGTTTGTACCAGGAACTGAAGACAATGGCTTTGATCTTCCCAATGTGTTCCCCAGTGAGACTGGGTCCTCAGTGCTGACTGGTCTTAGCTGCTGTTATTTTCTTTGATTGGACGGTTATTATTAGAGACTCCGACCACAGCAGAAATCCCCAATGTAAAAAATAACTGCAAAGACTGTCAGATCGGAAGATTGAAACTTAACTAACAGAGGAAGTGAAAGAAGGAGCTCGGAGCAGCTGGACGTTTGTTAATGACACGGGAGAAAACTGTGAACCGCACACACTACCTAGAATCTTACAGCACAGAAGGAGGCCATTCAGCCCATCGTGCCTGTGAGCTACCCAATTACTCCCACTGCCCCTCTCCAGCCCCATAACCCAGCAAATCTTTCCTTTTCAGGTCTATCTCCAATTCCCTCTTGTAGACCTGGGCCCACAGTACGAGACTGTCCCTAACCCGGACTCGAAATTGGCATCGCATTCATTCATTGGAAGACAAAATGCCTGGTGTGGGAAATGGAGCTCAGGACTCGGAACATTCCCTCTCCCCTCCTGAGGGACACTTCATGCTGGGGTAACAGTTCCATGGGCCCCGACAGCACATTCCTACCTCACCCACTTCCCCATTCTGTGGGTGAACAATATGGTGGTCACACATGTGGTCCCCGTGCCGCCATGCTACCACGATCGACCGCACGGTGGCCCAACATAAAACGATGGTCGTGCTGCCCCCTCAATCACGTGGAGGGTGGGTGCTCTGCGACGCTGGCAACAGCATCAGCTGCCTTTACACAGGTGCTGGTGCCATTTTGAAAGGACAGCCAGTCCTGCTGCTACATTTACATTTTTAATGGCCTAACCCCTCCCCACCCAATGAACTGCAAAATAAACTCTCGCCCCTTCCCCCCAATAACAATTAAATGTAATGGTTGTCCTCCTCTCCCCCAATAAAACACTTACCAGCAAGACTTGACCTTTCCCCACAAACTGATCAAAGTTCAGAGGTCACCCCTTCCCACCCTCCCCTACACTATTAATGCTGATTGGATCCTGATCCCCCTCTCACTGCACTAAAGGTCCTAAGTCTCCCCCCATCCCCACCTCGGTGGTGCTAGTTTTCCCTGGACGGGGAAGTGAAGGTGTGAGTGCCAGCCGCCGCTCGGAAGATCGCGGGCAGCCGGGAGGATTGCTGTTGATTTTATTTAAATTTATTCATTTACCTAATTTAAATATGTAAAGTCGGATCCCGTCACCCAGCAGCGGAGGGACCGCCCTGGAGCCACGTCACCACCAGGAAGATCGGGTCCGACACTCCTGGCGTCGGACTCCGTGTCCGGCCGCTGTCAGAATGATCTTCCGGCGCCCCCGCCACCATCCCCCGTCACGGATCCCGACATCGGGACCTCAACTAAATCCCAGCCTACATGTGTAAACCTGGACCCTGTTAGCAGGATATTTGACTGCAGGGGCCATCACAACTGTGTCCAATTCTGTCCCCACCGGAAATCCACACACAACTTGCATTTATATAGCACCTTTAAAGTACAAAACATCACAAGATGCTTCACAGAGCCACAGTAAGAGGAACGGGGTAGGAGGTGAGGAGTCTTTCGGAAGAGTGATCAAAGGCTTGGGTGAAAGGATGGAGTTTGATGGAGCAGAGAGAGACCTGGAGAGGGGGAGGGATTAATGGCGGGAGTTCAGAGAGCAGGGCCGAGGCATCTGAAGGCTCTGCTGTCAATGATGGGATGAAGGAAGCAGCGATGGGCAGGAGAGGCGAGTTAGAAGATGGAAGAGTGAGGGAGGGAATGTGAGTCTGCAGCAGGAGGCAGAGGGTAGGGAGGAGGGAAACAGAGGTCAGTGAGGTCAGGGTAGTAGGTCAGTGAGGTCAGGGGTAGTGTTGGAACGGCACTTGGTGTCAGACAGTGTACTGACCACTGCATTTCAGACAAGTCGGGGTTTATGGAGAGTGGATGAAAGAAGCCGGCAGCAGACATGGGAATAATCAAGTTTGGAGACAAGATGAGCAGGGATAAGGGTTTGTGTGGTCAAGGGGCTGATGGAGTGTAGAGACGGGCAATGTTGTGGGGACAGAAATAAGAGGCTCACATGATGGAGAGGATGTGGGGTTTGAAGCTCAACTACTTTAGGCCCAGTGGGAAGGAGGCCCATGTTTGCTGGTCCCTACTGGAGGGCCAGTGGGAAGGAGGCCCATGTTTACTGAGCCCTACTGGAGGCCCAGTGGGAAGGAGGCCCATGTTTACTGGTCCCTATTGGATGCCCAGTGGGAAGGAGGCCCATGTTTACTGGTCCCTATTGGATGCCCAGTGGGAAGGAGGCCCATGTTTACTGGTCCCTATTGGAGGGTCCAGTGGGAAGGAGGCCCATGTTTACTGGTCCCTATTGGAGGGTCCAGTGGGAAGGAGGCCCGTGTTTACTGGTCCCTATTGGAGGCCCAGTGGGAAGGAGGCCCATGTTTGCTGGTCCCTATTGGAGGCCCAGTGGGAAGGAGGCCCATGTTTACTGGTCCCTATTGGATGCCCAGTGGGAAGGAGGCCCATGTTTACTGGTCCCTATTGGAGGGTCCAGTGGGAAGGAGGCCCATGTTTACTGGTCCCTATTGGAGGGTCCAGTGGGAAGGAGGCCCGTGTTTACTGGTCCCTATTGGAGGCCCAGTGGGAAGGAGGCCCATGTTTGCTGGTCCCTATTGGATGCCCAGTGGGAAGGAGGCCCATGTTTACTGGTCCCTATTGGAGGGCCAGTGGGAAGGAGGCCCATGTTTACTGAGCCCTACTGGAGGCCCAGTGGGAAGGAGGCCCATGTTTACTGGTCCCTATTGGATGCCCAGTGGGAAGGAGGCCCATGTTTACTGGTCCCTATTGGAGGGTCCAGTGGGAAGGAGGCCCATGTTTACTGGTCCCTATTGGAGGGTCCAGTGGGAAGGAGGCCCGTGTTTACTGGTCCCTATTGGATGCCCAGTGGGAAGGAGGCCCATGTTTACTGGTCCCTATTGGAGGGCCAGTGGGAAGGAGGCCCATGTTTGCTGGTCCCTATTGGATGCCCAGTGGGAAGGAGGCCCATGTTTACTGGTCCCTATTGGAGGGCCAGTGGGAAGGAGGCCCATGTTTACTGGTCCCTATTGGAGGGTCCAGTGGGAAGGAGGCCCATGTTTATTGGTCCCGATTGGAGTGTTCAGTGGGAAGGAGGCCCATGTTTACTGGTCCCTATTGGAGGTCCAGTGGAACATGGTCACCATGGTTGATGTGAAGCAAAGCTCCTTTATGTTGTAAATGTGTGATTGTCGACCCCTCATCCCAGTAAAACTCCATGACCCGGAGCCTGACCATGGAAAGGGATGGAGACGGGAAGGGATTAGAACATGTTATGAGCTGACAGGATGGGGCAGTGGGTCAGACCCTGTCCTGTCCCTCCAGCTCACACTGATGGGGTGAGGATCTCCTCTCTCTGCTGGGCCTTCACGAAATGAGCTTTCTGTCCAAACCAGTCCCAGTGAGAATAGGCCAACAGCACAGAACTGCCCTAAATTTGACAATAATCTGCCAGTCTTACTGAGAGAGGTCAAAGCATGGTCACTGTGGGGAATGGGGCCTTACTCCAGGAGAAGGCATGTTTCTGGGGTCAAGAATTAACATCCATTGATGGGGCAGAGCAGAGGGAGTTTTACCCTTCATTTAACTGCTCCACCTGGCAGACTGTGGGAAAGAGAGAGTGAGGTGGAGGCTGTGAGACAGAGAGAGATAGAGAGGGAGACATTTAACTGCTGCACCAGGTCTCAAAGTGTTCCAGTCTCCAGTAATAACTCCTGTTATAGAGATCAGTTACAGAATTACAGAACAATGGAGGGTGGGAGAGAGAGATGAGTAGGCAGAGGATCAAAGACAGAGAGATAGAGACAGGGAAAGAGGGAGAGAGAAACACAGTGGGAGAGAGAGACCAGAAATGAGGGAGAATGAGAAAGAGACAGAGCGACAGGGAGGAGAGCAAAACAGGGAGAGCGAGATGGGAAGAATGTGAAAGACAGATATGCAATGAGAGAGAGGAGGGTGAAAGTATAACTGAGAGAGATACAGAGAGGTGGACGAACAGGGTGATAGAAATCCAAGGATGAATTTTATGAGTGTTGTCGGGATGGAGACTGTGCAGATGTGTCGTCCCGGAGCCCCCGCGAAATTACACATAGGGGCTCATTTAAATAAAGGTGTATTATTGTAAAACTTTATTAAATAAAAATCTTTGTGATGGAAGCCCTTCCCCAACTCCCCAATGGTCATTTCATTGCCCGAAATGATCAACAACTGGCTTTTTCAAATACCTGAACTTTCACCCCAACCTTCAATCTTTTACCCTTCAACCTCTTCCCACCATCCCCACATCCAATCAAAATTGTTTTCCCCGCTCCCCGGCTCCCCCACCCCTCCCGCCCTGAAAGTTTTATTCCTCCCCGCTCTCCACCAGGTTCCCGCCTCGGAATTCCGTACGGAGTTCCGAAGGTGCGCGAGGTACGAACGGTGGTGGTAAAATCGGTGTGGGACAGCCGCACCTGCAGGTAAGTTTATTTACATATCATTAAGGTTCATTTTAATATGGAGATGAAGGTCCCACCACCAGTGGCAATGGGCGGTGGCACCAATGTCCCCTCGCCACTGGTAATATGCGGCGAGCCCTTCTCCACAACACGGGGGGTCGAGGCGGGCGACTCCCCACATAATTTTACCTGCCCCAGCGCTGTGACCCGCGAGTGGAGGGGCTGGTAAAATTCAGCCCAGAGGCTCGAAAACTGAGACAGAGAGAGGGAGAGGGAGATAGAAAAAGAGGGTGAGAGAGAGAATGAGAGACAGAGAGAGAGACAGAGACAGACAGAGAGAGAGAGACAGAGAGAGAGAGACAGAGACAGACAGAGAGAGACAGAGAGAGAGAGAGAGAGAGACACACACACACAGAGACAGAGACAGACAGACAGAGACAGAGAGACAGAGATAGAGAGACAGAGAGAGAGAGAGAGACAGAGAGAGAGAGACAGAGACAGAGAGACAGACAGACAGAGAGAGACACAGAGAGAGAGAGAGAGAGACACACACACACACAGAGACAGACAGACAGAGACAGACAGACAGAGACAGACAGTCAGAGACAGAGAGAGAGAGAGACAGAGACAGACAGAGAGAGGAGAAACAATGTGCTGGATTCTGTGAGCTCGTCGGCGAGCTCACAAAATGACAGCCTGCCCGTGTGGGCCGCACACCAAACAGCCATCGTGATCTGAAGTGCGGAGGCTCATTTAACCATGTGGGGTGGGCCACATCTCCCCCCTCAGTCATGTGGAGGGGATGGGCTGTCCGTCCCCGGCAATGGCGTCAACTGCCTGTGTGCCGGCAATGACACCATTTTTAAAGGGCAGTCAGTCCTGCCGGGATATTGACATTTTTTAAAGAGATTTCCTCCCAGAATTACATCAATAAAGTTCCAATTCCCCTTTCTCACCCAACTCCATAACAATTACATCAACTATATTCCCTTTCCCCCCAAAACAGTTACATTTAACATGTGACCTCCCCACACCAAACTGCACAAAGTTTAAAGTACACCCTTCCCACCATCCCCTACATCCTGCTGTTTATTTGACCCTGTTTCCCCCCCAACTCCTGCACTGAGAAACTGACCTGCTCCCACCTCCCCACCAGTGTGGTGCCTTGTTTCCCCAGACAGGGTTCTGAAGGTGCGACACTGTGACGGACCCTCAAGATCACGGGTGAGTAGATTTAAATTCATTAATATTATTGATTTAACTATTTAAATTGTGGTCCTGTCGCCCAGCGGCCGAGTGGTCGGCACGGAGCCTCCCCGTCACCGGGAGGATCGGGAGTAGCTCTGCCGGCGTCAAGGTCCGTGGTGGCCTCATCCGGAGCCAACTTCAGGATCTCCCACCAGGGATCACAATGTCGAGGGAGCCTTAAAATCCAGGCCAGTGAGACAGAGTAACAGAGAGAGAAAGGCAGAAAGAGAGGATGACAAAGAAAGAGCACAAAAGAGCAAAACAGAGACAAGGATAGACAGAAGGGGAGAGAAAGAGAGTGAGTGAGGGAGAGGGATCGTGAGAGAGGGAGACAGAGGAAGTGGAAGAGAAGGAGGAGAGGGAGAGTGAGGAAGAGGAAGAGAGGGAGACAGAGGAAGAGGAAGGGAGGGAGGAGAGGGAAAGTGAGGAAGAGGGAGGGAGGAGAGGCAGAGTGAGAGAGGGGGGAAGAGGGAGAGAGAAGAGGAAGTGAGAGTTGCTGACGTGCCTTTCTCTGGGTGATACCATTTACATACTGAGAAACAGGCAGTCAGACTCTCACAGGCTGCAGCTTTATAAAGCAGAGCCCAGTGAAGGGAGAGTTTATCAGTAACCAGGCACAGAGACAGGAGCAGGCACCATGATTTCACCCATCCAGCTGATCTGGCCTCTGGCATTCTGCGTCGCAGGTACAAATCTCTCTCCTTCCACGTTTAATATTTTCCTGCTGTTTATTTCAGTCCAATTCTACTGACTTGTGATTGGAGAGAAAATGCTGAAACAAGAAGAACGGTCACTTTCTCTGACAATATCTCATTTTACAGGGTCTTTCTGTGACAGTTCTTACTTCACTCTGTTTCTCTATTACCCCTCAGGTATCAGTGGAGACACCATCATCATGACCCAGTCTCCACCGGCACTGTCAGTGACACTGGGACAGACCGCAACGATCACCTGTACGGCCAGCCAGTCCGTTAGCAGTTATGTAGCTTGGTATCAGCAGCGAGACGGTCAGAAACCCACTCTCCTGATCTATGGTGCAACAACTCGATACACAGGAACATCCGAACGATTCACCGGCAGTCAACAGAACCTCAAATTCACTCTGACAATCAGTAATGTACAGAATGAGGATGTCGCAGATTATTACTGTCAGCAATATAAAAGCTGGTCTATCCACAGTGAGACAGAGCCGTACAAAAACCTCAATAGACACAGTCCCACCTCCTGTACTGACACATCCCACAGTTATATATAATATATAATAATGGACACACATTCCCACCTCCTGTATTGACATATCCCACAGTTATATATAATATATAATAATGAACACACAGTCCCACCTCCTGCACTGACACATCCCACAGTTATATATAATATATAATAATGAACACACAGTCCCACCTCCTGCACTGACACATCCCACAGTTATATATAATAAATAATAATGGACACACAGTCCCACCTCCTGTACTGACACATCCCACAGTTATATATAATATATAATAATGGACACACAGTCCCACCTCCTGTACTGACACATCCCACAGTTATATATAATATATAATAATGGACACACAGTCCCACCTCCTGTACTGACACATCCCACAGTTATATATAATATATAATAATGAACACACAGTCCCACCTCCTGTACTGACACATCCAACAGTTATATATAATATATAATAATGGACACACAGTCCCACCTCCTGTACTGACACATCCCACAGTTATATATAATATATAATAATGGACACACAGTCCCACCTCCTGTACTGACACATCCCACAGTTATATATAATATATAATAATGGACACACAGTCCCACCTCCTGTACTGACACATCCCACAGTTATATCTAATATATAATAATGGACACACAGTCCCACCTCCTGTACTGACACATCCCACAGTTATATATAATATATAATAATGAACACACAGTCCCACCTCCTGTACTGACACATCCCACAGTTATATATAATATATAATAATGAACACACAGTCCCACCTCCTGTACTGACACATCCCACAGTTATATATAATATATAATAATGGACACACAGTCCCACCTCCTGTACTGACACATCCCACAGTTATATATAATATATAATAATGAACACACAGTCCCACCTCCTGTACTGACACATCCCACAGTTATATATAATATATAATAATGAACACACAGTCCCACCTCCTGTACTGACACATCCCACAGTTATATATAATATATAATAATGAACACGCAGTCCCACCTCCTGTACTGACACATCCCACAGTTATATATAATATATAATAATGAACACGCAGTCCCACCTCCTGTACTGACACATCCCACAGTTATATATAATATATAATAATGGACACACAGTCCCACCTCCTGTACTGACACATCCCACAGTTATATATAATAAATAATAATGAACACACAGTCCCACCTCCTGTACTGACACGTCCCACAGTTATATATAATATATAATGATGGACACACAGTCCCACCTCCTGTACTGACACGTCCCACAGTTATATATAATAAATAATGATGAACACACAGTCCCACCTCCTGTACTGACACGTCCCACAGTTATATATAATAAATAATGATGAACACACAGTCCCACCTCCTGTACTGACACGTCCCACAGTTATATATAATAAATAATAATGGACACACAGTCCCACCTCCTGTACTGACACATCCCACAGTTATATATAATAAATAATAATGGACACACAGTCCCACCTCCTGTACTGACACATCCCACAGTTATATATAATATATAATAATGGACACACAGTCCCACCTCCTGTACTGACACATCCCACAGTTATATATAATAAATAATAATGGACACACAGTCCCACCTCCTGTACTGACACATCCCACAGTTATATATAATATATAATAATGGACACACAGTCCCACCTCCTGTACTGACACATCCCACAGTTATATATAATAAATAATAAGGGACACACAGTCCCATCTCCTGTACTGACACATCCCACAGTTATATATAATAAATAATAATGGACACACAGTCCCACCTCCTGTAATGACACATCCCACAGTTATATATAATATATAATAATGGACACACAGTCCCACCTCCTGTACTGACACAGCCCACAGTTATATATAATATATAATAATGGACACACAGTCCCACCTCCTGTACTGACACATCCCACAGTTATATATAATATATAATAATGGACACACAGTCCCACCTCCTGTACTGACACATCCCACAGTTATATATAATATATAATAATGGACACACAGTCCCACCTCCTGTACTGACACATCCCACAGTTATATATAATATATAATAATGGACACACAGTCCCACCTCCTGTACTGACACAGCCCACAGTTATATATAATATATAATAATGGACACACAGTCCCACCTCCTGTACTGACACATCCCACAGTTATATATAATATATAATAATGGACACACAGTCCCACCTCCTGTACTGACACATCCCACAGTTATATATAATATATAATAATGGACACACAGTCCCACCTCCTGTACTGACACATCCCACAGTTATATATAATATATAATAATGGACACACAGTCCCACCTCCTGTACTGACACATCCCACAGTTATATATAATATATAATAATGGACACACAGTCCCACCTCCTGTACTGACACATCCCACAGTTATATATAATATATAATAATGGACACACAGTCCCACCTCCTGTACTGACACATCCCACAGTTATATATAATATATAATAATGGACACACAGTCCCACCTCCTGTACTGACACATCCCACAGTTATATATAATATATAATAATGGACACACAGTCCCACCTCCTGTACTGACACATCCCACAGTTATATATAATATATAATAATGGACACACAGTCCCACCACCTGTACTGACACATCCCACAGTTATATATAATATATAATAATGGACACACAGTCCCACCTCCTGTACTGACACATCCTGCAGTTATATATAATATATAATAATGGACACACAGTCCCACCTCCTGTACTGAGACATACCACAGTTATATATAATATATAATAATGGAAACACAGTCCCACCTCCTGTACTGACACATCCCACAGTTATATATAATATATAATAATGGACACACAGTCCCACCTCCTGTAATGACACATCCCACAGTTATATATAATAAATAATAATGGACACAAAGTCCGACCTCCTGTACTGACACATCCCACAGTTATATATACTAAATAATAATGGACACACAGTCCCACCTCCTGTACTGACACATCCCACAGTTATATATAATATATAATAATGGACACACAGTCTCACCTCCTGTACTGACACATCCCACAGTTATATATAATATATAATAATGGACACACAGTCCCACCTCCTGTACTGACACATCCCACAGTTATATATAATATATAATAATGGACACACAGTCCCACCTCCTGTAATGACACATCCCACAGTTATATATAATATATAATAATGGACACACAGTCCCACCTCCTGTACTGACACATCCCACAGTTATATATAATAAATAATAATGAACACACAGTCCCACCTCCTGTACTGACACATCCCACAGTTATATATAATATATAATAATGGACACACAGTCCCACCTCCTGTACTGACACATCCCACAGTTATATATAATAAATAAGAATGAACACACAGTCCCACCTCCTGTACTGACACATCCCACAGTTATATATAATATATAATAATGGACACACAGTCCCACCTCCTGTACTGACACGTCCCACAGTTATATATAATAAATAATGATGAACACACAGTCCCACCTCCTGTACTGACACATCCCACAGTTATATATAATAAATAATAATGAACACACAGTCCCACCTCCTGTACTGACACATCCCACAGTTATATATAATAAATAATAATGGACACACAGTCCCACCTCCTGTACTGACACATCCCACAGTTATATATAATATATAATAATGGACACACAGTCCCACCTCCTGTACTGACACATCCCACAGTTATATATAATAAATAATAATGGACACACAGTCCCACCTCCTGTACTGACACATCCCACAGTTATATATAATATATAATAATGGACACACAGTCCCACCTCCTGTACTGACACATCCCACAGTTATATATAATAAATAATAATGGACACACAGTCCCATCTCCTGTACTGACACATCCCACAGTTATATATAATAAATAATAATGGACACACAGTCCCACCTCCTGTAATGACACATCCCACAGTTATATGTAATATATAATAATGGACACACAGTCCCACCTCCTGTACTGACACAGCCCACAGTTATATATAATATATAATAATGGACACACAGTCCCACCTCCTGTACTGACACATCCCACAGTTATATATAATATATAATAATGGACACACAGTCCCACCTCCTGTACTGACACATCCCACAGTTATATATAATATATAATAATGGACACACAGTCCCACCTCCTGTACTGACACATCCCACAGTTATATATAATAAATAATAATGTACACACAGTCCCACCTCCTGTACTGACACATCCCACAGTTATATATAATATATAATAATGGACACACAGTCCCACCTCCTGTACTGACACGTCCCACAGTTATATATAATAAATAATGATGAACACACAGTCCCACCTCCTGTACTGACACGTCCCACAGTTATATATAATAAATAATAATGAGCACACAGTCCCACCTCCTGTACTGACACATCCCACAGTTATATATAATAAATAATAATGGACACACAGTCCCACCTCCTGTACTGACACATCCCACAGTTATATATAATATATAATAATGGACACACAGTCCCACCTCCTGTACTGACACATCCCACAGTTATATATAATAAATAATAATGGACACACAGTCCCACCTCCTGTACTGACACATCCCACAGTTATATATAATATATAATAATGGACACACAGTCCCACCTCCTGTACTGACACATCCCACAGTTATATATAATATATAATAATGGACACACAGTCCCACCTCCTGTACTGACACAGCCCACAGTTATATATAATATATAATAATGGACACACAGTCCCACCTCCTGTACTGACACATCCCACAGTTATATATAATATATAATAATGGACACACAGTCCCACCTCCTGTACTGACACATCCCACAGTTATATATAATATATAATAATGGACACACAGTCCCACCTCCTGGACTGACACATCCCACAGTTATATATAATATATAATAATGGACACACAGTCCCACCTCCTGTACTGACACATCCCACAGTTATATATAATATATAATAATGGACACACAGTCCCACCTCCTGTACTGACACATCCCACAGTTATATATAATATATAATAATGGACACACAGTGCCACCTCCTTTACTGACACATCCCACAGTTATATATAATATATAATAATGGACACACAGTCCCACCTCCTGTACTGACACATCCCACAGTTATATATAATATATAATAATGGACACACAGTCCCACCTCCTGTACTGACACATCCCACAGTTATATATAATATATAATAATGGACACACAGTCCCACCTCCTGTACTGACACATCCCACAGTTATATATAATATATAATAATGGACACACAGTCCCACCTCCTGTACTGACACATCCCACAGTTATATATAATATATAATAATGGACACACAGTCCCACCTCCTGTACTGAGACATACCACAGTTATATATAATATATAATAATGGACACACAGTCCCACCTCCTGTACTGACTCATCCCACAGTTATATATAATATATAATAATGGACACACAGTCCCACCTCCTGTAATGACACATCCCACAGTTATATATAATAAATAATAATGGACACAAAGTCCGACCTCCTGTACTGACACATCCCACAGTTATATATACTAAATAATAATGGACACACAGTCCCACCTCCTGTACTGACACATCCCACAGTTATATCTAATATATAATAATGGACACACAGTCTCACATCCTGTACTGACACATCCCACAGTTATATATAATAAATAAAAATGGACACACAGTCCCACCTCCTGTACTGACACATCCCACAGTTATATATAATATATAATAATGGACACACAGTCCCACCTCCTGTACTGACACATCCCACAGTTATATATACTAAATAATAATGGACACACAGTCCCACCTCCTGTACTGACACATCCCACAGTTATATATAATATATAATAATGGACACACAGTCCCACCTGCTGCACTGACACATCCCACAGTTATATATAAGATATACTAATGAAAACACAGTCTCACCTCCGGTACTGACACATCCCACAGTTATATATAATAAATAATATTGGAAACACAGTCCCACCTCCTGGACTGACATATCCCACAGTTATATATAATAAATAATAATGGATTCAGAGTCCCACCTCCTGTACTGACACATCCCACAGTTATATATAATAAATAATAATGAACACACAGTCCCACCTCCTGTCCTGACACATCCCACAGTTATATATAATAAATAATAATGGACACACATTCCCACCTCCTGTACTGACACATCCCACAGTTATATATACTAAATAATAATGGACACACAGTCCCACCTCCTGTACTGACACATCCCACAGTTATATATAATATATAATAATGGACACACAGTCTCACAACCTGTACTGACACTCCCACAGTTATATATAATATATAATAATGGACACACATTCCCACCTCCTGTACTGACACATCCCACAGTTATATATAATAAATAATAATGGACACACATTCCCACCTCCTGTACTGACACATCCCACAGTTATATATACTAAATAATAATGGACACACAGTCCCACCTCCTGTACTGACACATCCCACAGTTCTATATAATAAATAATAATGGACACACAGTCCCACCTCCTCTCCTGACACAACCCACAGTTATATATAATATATAATAATGAAAACACAGTCTCACTTCCGGTACTGACACATCCCACAGTGATATATAATAAATAATATTGGAAACACAGTCCCACCTCCTGCACTGACACGTCCCACAGATATATATAATATATAATAATGGACACACAGTCCCACCTCCTGGACCGAGACAACCCACAGTTATATATAATAAATAATAATGGATTCAGAGTCCCACCTCCTGTACTGACACATCCCACAGTTATATATAATAAATAATAATGAACACACAGTCCCACCTCCTGCACTGACACATCCCACAGTTATATATAATATATAATAATGGACACACAGTCCCACCTCCTGCACTGACACATCCCACAGTTATATATAATAAATAATAATGGATTCAGAGTCCCACCTCCTGTACTGACACATCCCACAGTTATATATAATAAATAATAATGAACACACAGTCCCACCTCCTGTACTGACACATCCCACAGTTATATATAATAAATAATAATGGACACACATTCCCACCTCCTGTACTGACACATCCCACAGTTATATATACCAAATAATAATGGACACACAGTCCCACCTCCTGTACTGACACATCCCACAGTTATATATACTAAATAATAATGGACACACAGTCCCACCTCCTGTACTGACACATCCCACATTTATATATAATAAATAATAATGGACACACAGTGCCACCTCCTGTACTGACACATCCCACAGTTATATATAAGATATAATAATGAAAACACAGTCTCACTTCCGGTACTGACACATCCCACAGTTATATATAATAAATAATATTGGACACACAGTCCCACCTCCTGCACTGAAACGTCCCACAGTTATATATAATATATAATAATGCACACACAGTCCCACCTCCTGTACTGACACATCCCACAGTTATATATAATATATAATAATGGATTCACAGTCCCACCTCCTGTACTGACACATCCCACAGTTATATATAATAAATAATATTGGACACACAGTCCCACCTCCTGCACTGAAACGTCCCACAGTTATATATAATATATAATAATGCACACACAGTCCCACCTCCTGTACTGACACATCCCACAGTTATAAATAATATATAATAATGGATTCACAGTCCCACCTCCTGTACTGACACATCCCACAGTGAGAAATAATATATAATAATAGACACACAGTCCCACCTCCTGTACTGACACGTCCCACAGTTATATATAATATATAATAATGGACACACAGTCCCTCCTCCTGGACTGACACATCCCACAGTTATATATAATAAATAATAATGGACATACATTCCCACCTCCTGTACTGACACATCCCACAGTTATATATCATATATAACAATGGACACAAAGTCCCACCTCCGGTACTGACACATCCCACAGTTATATATCATATATAACAATGGACACAAAGTCCCACCTCCTGGACCGACACAACCCACAGTTATATATAATAAATAATAATGGACACACAGTCCCACCTCCTGTACTGACACATCCCACAGTTATATATCATATATAACAATGGACACAAAGTCCCACCTCCGGTACTGACACATCCCACAGTTATATATAATATATAATAATGGACACACAGTCCCACCTCCTGTACTGACACATCCCACAGTTATATATACCAAATAATAATGGACACACAGTCCCACCTCCTGTAATGACACATCCCACAGTTATATATAATAAATAATAATGGACATACAATCCCACCTCCTGTACTGACACATCCCACAGTTATATATACTAAATAATAATGGACACACAGTCCCACCTCCCGCACTGACACATCACACAGTTATATATAATAAATAATAATGGACATACAGTCCCACCTCCTGTAATGACACATCCCACAGTTATATATAATAAATAATAATGGACACACAGTCCCACCTCCTGGACTGACATATCCCACAGTTATATATAATAAATAATAATGGATTCAGAGTCCCACCTCCTGTACTGACACATCCCACAGTTATATATAATAAATAATAATGGACACACATTCCCACCTCCTGTACTGACACATCCCACAGTTATATATAATAAATAATAATGGACACACAGTCCCACCTCCTGGACTGACATATCCCACAGTTATATATAATAAATAATAATGGATTCAGAGTCCCACCTCCTGTACTGACACATCCCACAGTTATATATACTAAATAATAATGGACACACAGTCCCACCTCCTGTACTGACACATCCCACAGTTATATCTAAGATATAATAATGAAAACACAGTCTCACTTCCGGTACTGACACATCCCACAGTTATATATAATAAATAATATCGGACACACAGTCCCACCTCCTGTAATGACACGTCCCACAGTTATATATAATATATAATAATGCACACACAGTCCCACCTCCTGTACTGACACATCTCACAGTTATAAATAATATATAATAATGGATTCACAGTCCCACCTCCTGCACTGAAATGTCCCACAGTTATATATAATATATAATAATGCACACACAGTCCCACCTCCTGTACTGACACATCCCACAGTTATAAATAATATATAATAATGGATTCACAGTCCCACCTCCTGTACTGACACATCCCACAGTGAGAAATAATATATAATAATAGACACACAGTCCCACCTCCTGTTCTGACACGTCCCACAGTTATATATAATATATAATAATGGACACACAGTCCCACCTCCTGTACTGACACATCCCACAGTTATATATAATATATAATAATGGACACACAGTCCCACCTCCTGCACCGACACTTCCCACAGTTATATATAATATATAATAATGGACACACAGTCTCACATCCTGTACTGACACATCCCACAGTTATATATAATAAATAATAATGGACACACAGTCCCACCTGCTGCACTGACACATCCCACAGTTATATATAAGATATACTAATGAAAACACAGTCTCACCTCCGGTACTGACACATCCCACAGTTATATATAATAAATAATATTGGAAACACAGTCCCACCTCCTGGACTGACATATCCCACAGTTGTATATAATAAATAATAATGGATTCAGAGTCCCACCTCCTGTACTGACACATCCCACAGTTATATATAATAAATAATAATGAACACACAGTCCCACCTCCTGTCCTGACACATCCCACAGTTATATATACTAAATAATAATGGACACACAGTCCCACCTCCTGTACTGACACATCCCACAGTTATATATAATATATAATAATGGACACACAGTCTCACAACCTGTACTGACACATCCCACAGTTCTATATAATAAATAATAATGGACACACAGTCCCACCACCTCTCCTGACACAACCCACAGTTATATATAATATATAATAATGAAAACACAGTCTCACTTCCGGTACTGACACATCCCACAGTTATATATAATAAATAATATTGGAAACACAGTCCCACCTCCTGCACTGACACGTCCCACAGTTATATATAATATATAATAATGGACACACAGTCCCACCTCCTGGACTGACACAACCCACAGTTATATATAATAAATAATAATGGATTCAGAGTCCCACCTCCTGTACTGACACATCCCACAGTTATATATAATAAATAATAATGAACACACAGTCCCACCTCCTGTACTGACACATCCCAAGTTATATATAATAAATAATAATGGACACACATTCCCACCTCCTGTACTGACACATCCCACAGTTATATATAATATATAATAATGGACACACAGTCCCACCTCCTGGACTGACATATCCCACAGTTATATATAATAAATAATAATGGATTCAGAGTCCCACCTCCTGTACTGACACATCCCACAGTTATATATAATATATAATAATGGACACACAGTCCCACCTCCTGGACTGACATATCCCACAGTTATATATAATAAATAATAATGGATTCAGAGTCCCACCTCCTGTACTGACACATCCCACAGTTATATATAATATATAATAATGGATACACAGTCCCACCTCCTGTACTGACACATCCCACAGTTATATATAATAAATAATAATGGACACACATTCCCACCTCCTGTACTGACACATCCCACAGTTATATATAATATATAATAATGGACACACAGTCTCACAACCTGTACTGACACTCCCACAGTTATATATAATATATAATAATGGACACACATTCCCACCTCCTGTACTGACACATCCCACAGTTATATATAATAAATAATAATGGACACACATTCCCACCTCCTGTACTGACACATCCCACAGTTATATATACTAAATAATAATGGACACACAGTCCCACCTCCTGTACTGACACATCCCACAGTTCTATATAATAAATAATAATGGACACACAGTCCCACCTCCTCTCCTGACACAACCCACAGTTATATATAATATATAATAATGAAAACACAGTCTCACTTCCGGTACTGACACATCCCACAGTGATATATAATAAATAATATTGGAAACACAGTCCCACCTCCTGCACTGACACGTCCCACAGATATATATAATATATAATAATGGACACACAGTCCCACCTCCTGGACCGAGACAACCCACAGTTATATATAATAAATAATAATGGATTCAGAGTCCCACCTCCTGTACTGACACATCCCACAGTTATATATAATAAATAATAATGAACACACAGTCCCACCTCCTGCACTGACACATCCCACAGTTATATATAATATATAATAATGGACACACAGTCCCACCTCCTGCACTGACACATCCCACAGTTATATATAATAAATAATAATGGATTCAGAGTCCCACCTCCTGTACTGACACATCCCACAGTTATATATAATAAATAATAATGAACACACAGTCCCACCTCCTGTACTGACACATCCCACAGTTATATATAATAAATAATAATGGACACACATTCCCACCTCCTGTACTGACACATCCCACAGTTATATATACCAAATAATAATGGACACACAGTCCCACCTCCTGTACTGACACATCCCACAGTTATATATACTAAATAATAATGGACACACAGTCCCACCTCCTGTACTGACACATCCCACAGTTATATATAATAAATAATAATGGACACACAGTGCCACCTCCTGTACTGACACATCCCACAGTTATATATAAGATATAATAATGAAAACACAGTCTCACTTCCGGTACTGACACATCCCACAGTTATATATAATAAATAATATTGGACACACAGTCCCACCTCCTGCACTGAAACGTCCCACAGTTATATATAATATATAATAATGCACACACAGTCCCACCTCCTGTACTGACACATCCCACAGTTATATATAATATATAATAATGGATTCACAGTCCCACCTCCTGTACTGACACATCCCACAGTTATATATAATAAATAATATTGGACACACAGTCCCACCTCCTGCACTGAAACGTCCCACAGTTATATATAATATATAATAATGCACACACAGTCCCACCTCCTGTACTGACACATCCCACAGTTATAAATAATATATAATAATGGATTCACAGTCCCACCTCCTGTACTGACACATCCCACAGTGAGAAATAATATATAATAATAGACACACAGTCCCACCTCCTGTACTGACACGTCCCACAGTTATATATAATATATAATAATGGACACACAGTCCCTCCTCCTGGACTGACACATCCCACAGTTATATATAATAAATAATAATGGACATACATTCCCACCTCCTGTACTGACACATCCCACAGTTATATATCATATATAACAATGGACACAAAGTCCCACCTCCGGTACTGACACATCCCACAGTTATATATCATATATAACAATGGACACAAAGTCCCACCTCCTGGACCGACACAACCCACAGTTATATATAATAAATAATAATGGACACACAGTCCCACCTCCTGTACTGACACATCCCACAGTTATATATCATATATAACAATGGACACAAAGTCCCACCTCCGGTACTGACACATCCCACAGTTATATATAATATATAATAATGGACACACAGTCCCACCTCCTGTACTGACACATCCCACAGTTATAT
Organism: Heterodontus francisci; assembly: GCF_036365525.1. Classification (NCBI taxonomy): domain Eukaryota; kingdom Metazoa; phylum Chordata; class Chondrichthyes; order Heterodontiformes; family Heterodontidae; genus Heterodontus; species Heterodontus francisci. Next base: position 120,484,789 of record NC_090378.1, on the reverse strand, counting down.
ATCATATATAACAATGGACACACAGTCCCACCTCCTGTAATGACACATCCCACAGTTATATATAATAAATAATAATGGACATACAATCCCACCTCCTGTACTGACACATCCCACAGTTATATATACTAAATAATAATGGACACACAGTCCCACCTCCTGTACTGACACATCCCACAGTTATATATAATAAATAATAATGGACACACAGTGCCACCTCCTGTACTGACACATCCCACAGTTATATATAAGATATAATAATGAAAACACAGTCTCACTTCCGGTACTGACACATCCCACAGTTATATATAATAAATAATATTGGACACACAGTCCCACCTCCTGCACTGAAACGTCCCACAGTTATATATAATATATAATAATGCACACACAGTCCCACCTCCTGTACTGACACATCCCACAGTTATATATAATATATAATAATGGATTCACAGTCCCACCTCCTGTACTGACACATCCCACAGTTATATATAATAAATAATATTGGACACACAGTCCCACCTCCTGCACTGAAACGTCCCACAGTTATATATAATATATAATAATGCACACACAGTCCCACCTCCTGTACTGACACATCCCACAGTTATAAATAATATATAATAATGGATTCACAGTCCCACCTCCTGTACTGACACATCCCACAGTGAGAAATAATATATAATAATAGACACACAGTCCCACCTCCTGTACTGACACGTCCCACAGTTATATATAATATATAATAATGGACACACAGTCCCTCCTCCTGGACTGACACATCCCACAGTTATATATAATAAATAATAATGGACATACATTCCCACCTCCTGTACTGACACATCCCACAGTTATATATCATATATAACAATGGACACAAAGTCCCACCTCCGGTACTGACACATCCCACAGTTATATATCATATATAACAATGGACACAAAGTCCCACCTCCTGGACCGACACAACCCACAGTTATATATAATAAATAATAATGGACACACAGTCCCACCTCCTGTACTGACACATCCCACAGTTATATATCATATATAACAATGGACACAAAGTCCCACCTCCGGTACTGACACATCCCACAGTTATATATAATATATAATAATGGACACACAGTCCCACCTCCTGTACTGACACATCCCACAGTTATATATCATATATAACAATGGACACACAGTCCCACCTCCTGTAATGACACATCCCACAGTTATATATAATAAATAATAATGGACATACAATCCCACCTCCTGTACTGACACATCCCACAGTTATATATACTAAATAATAATGGACACACAGTCCCACCTCCCGCACTGACACATCACACAGTTATATATAATAAATAATAATGGACATACAGTCCCACCTCCTGTAATGACACATCCCACAGTTATATATAATAAATAATAATGGACACACAGTCCCACCTCCTGGACTGACATATCCCACAGTTATATATAATAAATAATAATGGATTCAGAGTCCCACCTCCTGTACTGACACATCCCACAGTTATATATAATAAATAATAATGGACACACATTCCCACCTCCTGTACTGACACATCCCACAGTTATATATAATAAATAATAATGGACACACAGTCCCACCTCCTGGACTGACATATCCCACAGTTATATATAATAAATAATAATGGATTCAGAGTCCCACCTCCTGTACGGACACATCCCACAGTTATATATACTAAATAATAATGGACACACAGTCCCACCTCCTGTACTGACACATCCCACAGTTATATCTAAGATATAATAATGAAAACACAGTCTCACTTCCGGTACTGACACATCCCACAGTTATATATAATAAATAATATCGGACACACAGTCCCACCTCCTGTAATGACACGTCCCACAGTTATATATAATATATAATAATGCACACACAGTCCCACCTCCTGTACTGACACATCTCACAGTTATAAATAATATATAATAATGGATTCACAGTCCCACCTCCTGCACTGAAATGTCCCACAGTTATATATAATATATAATAATGCACACACAGTCCCACCTCCTGTACTGACACATCCCACAGTTATAAATAATATATAATAATGGATTCACAGTCCCACCTCCTGTACTGACACATCCCACAGTGAGAAATAATATATAATAATAGACACACAGTCCCACCTCCTGTTCTGACACGTCCCACAGTTATATATAATATATAATAATGGACACACAGTCCCACCTCCTGTACTGACACATCCCACAGTTATATATAATATATAATAATGGACACACAGTCCCACCTCCTGCACTGACACATCACACAGTTATATATAATATATAATAATGGACACACAGTCCCACCTCCTGCACCGACACTTCCCACAGTTATATATAATATATAATAATGGACACACAGTCTCACATCCTGTACTGACACATCCCACAGTTATATATAATAAATAATAATGGACACACAGTCCCACCTGCTGCACTGACACATCCCACAGTTATATATAAGATATACTAATGAAAACACAGTCTCACCTCCGGTACTGACACATCCCACAGTTATATATAATAAATAATATTGGAAACACAGTCCCACCTCCTGGACTGACATATCCCACAGTTGTATATAATAAATAATAATGGATTCAGAGTCCCACCTCCTGTACTGACACATCCCACAGTTATATATAATAAATAATAATGAACACACAGTCCCACCTCCTGTCCTGACACATCCCACAGTTATATATACTAAATAATAATGGACACACAGTCCCACCTCCTGTACTGACACATCCCACAGTTATATATAATATATAATAATGGACACACAGTCTCACAACCTGTACTGACACATCCCACAGTTCTATATAATAAATAATAATGGACACACAGTCCCACCACCTCTCCTGACACAACCCACAGTTATATATAATATATAATAATGAAAACACAGTCTCACTTCCGGTACTGACACATCCCACAGTTATATATAATAAATAATATTGGAAACACAGTCCCACCTCCTGCACTGACACGTCCCACAGTTATATATAATATATAATAATGGACACACAGTCCCACCTCCTGGACTGACACAACCCACAGTTATATATAATAAATAATAATGGATTCAGAGTCCCACCTCCTGTACTGACACATCCCACAGTTATATATAATAAATAATAATGAACACACAGTCCCACCTCCTGTACTGACACATCCCACAGTTATATATAATAAATAATAATGGACACACATTCCCACCTCCTGTACTGACACATCCCACAGTTATATATAATATATAATAATGGACACACAGTCCCACCTCCTGGACTGACATATCCCACAGTTATATATAATAAATAATAATGGATTCAGAGTCCCACCTCCTGTACTGACACATCCCACAGTTATATATAATATATAATAATGGACACACAGTCCCACCTCCTGGACTGACATATCCCACAGTTATATATAATAAATAATAATGGATTCAGAGTCCCACCTCCTGTACTGACACATCCCACAGTTATATATAATATATAATAATGGATACACAGTCCCACCTCCTGTACTGACACATCCCACAGTTATATATAATAAATAATAATGGACACACATTCCCACCTCCTGTACTGACACATCCCACAGTTATATATAATATATAATAATGGACACACAGTCCCACCTCCTGGACTGACATATCCCACAGTTATATATAATAAATAATAATGGATTCAGAGTCCCACCTCCTGTACTGACACATCCCACAGTTATATATAATATATAATAATGGACACACAGTCCCACCTCCTGGACTGACATATCCCACAGTTATATATAATAAATAATAATGGATTCAGAGTCCCACCTCCTGTACTGACACATCCCACAGTTTTATATAATAAATAATAATGAACACACAGTCCCACCTCCTGTACTGACACATCCCACAGTTATATATAATAAATAATAATGGACACACATTCCCACCTCCTGTACTGACACATCCCACAGTTATATATACCAAATAATAATGGACACACAGTCCCACCTCCTGTACTGACACATCCCACAGTTATATATACTAAATAATAATGGACACACAGTCCCACCTCCTGTACTGACACATCCCACAGTTATATATAATAAATAATAATGGACACACAGTGCCACCTCCTGTACTGACACATCCCACAGTTATATATAAGATATAATAATGAAAACACAGTCTCACTTCCGGTACTGACACATCCCACAGTTATATATAATAAATAATATTGGACACACAGTCCCACCTCCTGCACTGAAACGTCCCACAGTTATATATAATATATAATAATGCACACACAGTCCCACCTCCTGTACTGACACATCCCACAGTTATATATAATATATAATAATGGATTCACAGTCCCACCTCCTGTACTGACACATCCCACAGTTATATATAATAAATAATATTGGACACACAGTCCCACCTCCTGCACTGAAATGTCCCACAGTTATATATAATATATAATAATGCACACACAGTCCCACCTCCTGTACTGACACATCCCACAGTTATAAATAATATATAATAATGGATTCACAGTCCCACCTCCTGTACTGACACATCCCACAGTGAGAAATAATATATAATAATAGACACACAGTCCCACCTCCTGTACTGACACGTCCCACAGTTATATATAATATATAATAATGGACACACAGTCCCTCCTCCTGGACTGACACATCCCACAGTTATATATAATAAATAATAATGGACATACATTCCCACCTCCTGTACTGACACATCCCACAGTTATATATAATAAATAATAATGGACACACAGTCCCACCTCCTGTACTGACACATCCCACAGTTATATATAATATATAATAATGAACACACAGTCCCACCTCCTGTACTGACACATCCCACAGTAATATATAATAAATAATAATGGACACACAGTCCCACCTCCTGTACTGACACATCCCACAGTTATATATAATATATAATAATGAACACACAGTCCCACCTCCTGTACTGACACATCCCACAGTAATATATAATAAATAATAATGGACATACATTCCCACCTCCTGTACTGACACATCCCACAGTTATATATAATAAATAATAATGGACACACAGTCCCACCTCCTGTACTGACACATCCCACAGTTATATATAATATATAATAATGGACACACAGTCCCTCCTCCTGGACTGACACATCCCACAGTTATATATAATAAATAATAATGGACATACATTCCCACCTCCTGTACTGACACATCCCACAGTTATATATAATAAATAATAATGGACACACAGTCCCACCTCCTGTACTGACACATCCCACAGTTATATATAATATATAATAATGAACACACAGTCCCACCTCCTGTACTGACACATCCCACAGTTATATATCATATATAACAATGGACACAAAGTCCCACCTCCGGTACTGACACATCCCACAGTTATATATAATATATAATAATGGACACACAGTCCCACCTCCTGTACTGACACATCCCACAGTTATATATACCAAATAATAATGGACACACAGTCCCACCTCCTGTAATGACACATCCCACAGTTATATATAATAAATAATAATGGACATACAATCCCACCTCCTGTACTGACACATCCCACAGTTATATATACTAAATAATAATGGACACACAGTCCCACCTCCCGCACTGACACATCACACAGTTATATATAATAAATAATAATGGACATACAGTCCCACCTCCTGTAATGACACATCCCACAGTTATATATAATAAATAATAATGGACACACAGTCCCACCTCCTGGACTGACATATCCCACAGTTATATATAATAAATAATAATGGATTCAGAGTCCCACCTCCTGTACTGACACATCCCACAGTTATATATAATAAATAATAATGGACACACAGTCCCACCTCCTGTACTGACACATCCCACAGTTATATATACTAAATAATAATGGACACACTGTCCCACCTCCTGTACTGACACATCCCACAGTTATATCTAAGATATAATAATGAAAACACAGTCTCACTTCCGGTACTGACACATCCCACAGTTATATATAATAAATAATATCGGACACACAGTCCCACCTCCTGTAATGACACGTCCCACAGTTATATATAATATATAATAATGCACACACTGTCCCACCTCCTGTACTGACAATCCCACAGTTATATATAATATATAATAATGGATTCACAGTCCCACCTCCTGTACTGACACATCCCACAGTTATATATAATAAATAATATTGGGCACACAGTCCCACCTCCTGCACTGAAATGTCCCACAGTTATATATAATATATAATAATGCACACACAGTCCCACCTCCTGTACTGACACATCCCACAGTTATAAATAATATATAATAATGGATTCACAGTCCCACCTCCTGTACTGACACATCCCACAGTGAGAAATAATATATAATAATAGACACACAGTCCCACCTCCTGTTCTGACACGTCCCACAGTTATATATAATATATAATAATGGACACACAGTCCCACCTCCTGTAATGACACATCCCACAGTTATATATAATAAATAATAATGGACACACAGTCCCACCTCCTGTACTGACACATCCCACAGTTATATATAATATATAATAATGGATTCACAGTCCCACCTCCTGTACTGACACATCCCACAGTTATATATAATATATAATAATGGACACACAGTCCCTCCTCCTGGACTGACACATCCCACAGTTATATATAATAAATAATAATGGACATACATTCCCACCTCCTGTACTGACACATCCCACAGTTATATATAATAAATAATAATGGACACACAGTCCCACCTCCTGTACTGACACATCCCACAGTTATATATAATATATAATAATGGACACACAGTCCCACCTCCTGTACTGACACATCCCACAGTTATATATAATAAATAATAATGGACACACAGTCCCACCTCCTGTACTGACACATCCCACAGTTATATATAATATATAATAATGGACATACAATCCCACCTCCTGTACTGACACATCCCACAGTTATATATACTAAATAATAATGGACACACAGTCCCACCTCCCGCACTGACACATCACACAGTTATATATAATAAATAATAATGGACATACAGTCCCACCTCCTGTAATGACACATCCCACAGTTATATATAATAAATAATAATGGACACACAGTCCCACCTCCTGGACTGACATATCCCACAGTTATATATAATAAATAATAATGGATTCAGAGTCCCACCTCCTGTACTGACACATCCCACAGTTATATATAATAAATAATAATGGACACACATTCCCACCTCCTGTACTGACACATCCCACAGTTATATATAATAAATAATAATGGACACACAGTCCCACCTCCTGGACTGACATATCCCACAGTTATATATAATAAATAATAATGGATTCAGAGTCCCACCTCCTGTACTGACACATCCCACAGTTATATATACTAAATAATAATGGACACACAGTCCCACCTCCTGTACTGACACATCCCACAGTTATATCTAAGATATAATAATGAAAACACAGTCTCACTTCCGGTACTGACACATCCCACAGTTACATATAATAAATAATATCGGACACACAGTCCCACCTCCTGTAATGACACGTCCCACAGTTATATATAATATATAATAATGCACACACAGTCCCACCTCCTGTACTGACACATCTCACAGTTATAAATAATATATAATAATGGATTCACAGTCCCACCTCCTGCACTGAAATGTCCCACAGTTATATATAATATATAATAATGCACACACAGTCCCACCTCCTGTACTGACACATCCCACAGTTATAAATAATATATAATAATGGATTCACAGTCCCACCTCCTGTACTGACACATCCCACAGTGAGAAATAATATATAATAATAGACACACAGTCCCACCTCCTGTTCTGACACGTCCCACAGTTATATATAATATATAATAATGGACACACAGTCCCACCTCCTGTACTGACACATCCCACAGTTATATATAATATATAATAATGGACACACAGTCCCACCTCCTGCACTGACACATCACACAGTTATATATAATATATAATAATGGACACACAGTCCCACCTCCTGCACCGACACTTCCCACAGTTATATATAATATATAATAATGGACACACAGTCTCACATCCTGTACTGACACATCCCACAGTTATATATAATAAATAATAATGGACACACAGTCCCACCTGCTGCACTGACACATCCCACAGTTATATATAAGATATACTAATGAAAACACAGTCTCACCTCCGGTACTGACACATCCCACAGTTATATATAATAAATAATATTGGAAACACAGTCCCACCTCCTGGACTGACATATCCCACAGTTGTATATAATAAATAATAATGGATTCAGAGTCCCACCTCCTGTACTGACACATCCCACAGTTATATATAATAAATAATAATGAACACACAGTCCCACCTCCTGTCCTGACACATCCCACAGTTATATATACTAAATAATAATGGACACACAGTCCCACCTCCTGTACTGACACATCCCACAGTTATATATAATATATAATAATGGACACACAGTCTCACAACCTGTACTGACACATCCCACAGTTCTATATAATAAATAATAATGGACACACAGTCCCACCACCTCTCCTGACACAACCCACAGTTATATATAATATATAATAATGAAAACACAGTCTCACTTCCGGTACTGACACATCCCACAGTTATATATAATAAATAATATTGGAAACACAGTCCCACCTCCTGCACTGACACGTCCCACAGTTATATATAATATATAATAATGGACACACAGTCCCACCTCCTGGACTGACACAACCCACAGTTATATATAATAAATAATAATGGATTCCGAGTCCCACCTCCTGTACTGACACATCCCACAGTTATATATAATAAATAATAATGAACACACAGTCCCACCTCCTGTACTGACACATCCCACAGTTATATATAATAAATAATAATGGACACACATTCCCACCTCCTGTACTGACACATCCCACAGTTATATATAATATATAATAATGGACACACAGTCCCACCTCCTGGACTGACATATCCCACAGTTATATATAATAAATAATAATGGATTCAGAGTCCCACCTCCTGTACTGACACATCCCACAGTTATATATAATATATAATAATGGACACACAGTCCCACCTCCTGGACTGACATATCCCACAGTTATATATAATAAATAATAATGGATTCAGAGTCCCACCTCCTGTACTGACACATCCCACAGTTATATATAATATATAATAATGGATACACAGTCCCACCTCCTGTACTGACACATCCCACAGTTATATATAATAAATAATAATGGACACACATTCCCACCTCCTGTACTGACACATCCCACAGTTATATATAATATATAATAATGGACACACAGTCCCACCTCCTGGACTGACATATCCCACAGTTATATATAATAAATAATAATGGATTCAGAGTCCCACCTCCTGTACTGACACATCCCACAGTTATATATAATATATAATAATGGACACACAGTCCCACCTCCTGGACTGACATATCCCACAGTTATATATAATAAATAATAATGGATTCAGAGTCCCACCTCCTGTACTGACACATCCCACAGTTATATATAATAAATAATAATGAACACACAGTCCCACCTCCTGTACTGACACATCCCACAGTTATATATAATAAATAATAATGGACACACATTCCCACCTCCTGTACTGACACATCCCACTGTTATATATAATATATAATAATGGACACACAGTCCCACCTCCTGTACTGACACATCCCACAGTTATATATAATAAATAATAATGGACACACATTCCCACATCCTGTACTGACACATCCCACAGTTATATATACCAAATAATAATGGACACACAGCCCCACCTCCTGTACTGACACATCCCACAGTTATATATAATAAATAATAATGGACACACATTCCCACATCCTGTACTGACACATCCCACAGTTATATATACCAAATAATAATGGACACACAGTCCCACCTCCTGTACTGACACATCCCACAGTTATATATAATAAATAATAATGGACACACATTCCCACATCCTGTACTGACACATCCCACAGTTATATATACCAAATAATAATGGACACACAGTCCCACCTCCTGTACTGACACATCCCACAGTTATATATAATAAATAATAATGGACACACATTCCCACATCCTGTACTGACACATCCCACAGTTATATATACCAAATAATAATGGACACACAGTCCCACCTCCTGTACTGACACATCCCACAGTTATATATACTAAATAATAATGGACACACAGTCCCACCTCCTGTACTGACACATCCCACAGTTATATATAATAAATAATAATGGACACACATTCCCACATCCTGTACTGACACATCCCACAGTTATATATACCAAATAATAATGGACACACAGTCCCACCTCCTGTACTGACACATCCCACAGTTATATATACTAAATAATAATGGACACACAGTCCCACCTCCTGTACTGACACATCCCACAGTTATATATAATAAATAATAATGGACACACAGTGCCACCTCCTGTACTGACACATCCCACAGTTATATATAAGATATAATAATGAAAACACAGTCTCACTTCCGGTACTGACACATCCCACAGTTATATATAATAAATAATATTGGACACACAGTCCCACCTCCTGCACTGAAACGTCCCACAGTTATATATAATATATAATAATGCACACACAGTCCCACCTCCTGTACTGACACATCCCACAGTTATATATAATATATAATAATGGATTCACAGTCCCACCTCCTGTACTGACACATCCCACAGTTATATATAATAAATAATATTGGACACACAGTCCCACCTCCTGCACTGAAACGTCCCACAGTTATATATAATATATAATAATGCACACACAGTCCCACCTCCTGTACTGACACATCCCACAGTTATAAATAATATATAATAATGGATTCACAGTCCCACCTCCTGTACTGACACATCCCACAGTGAGAAATAATATATAATAATAGACACACAGTCCCACCTCCTGTACTGACACGTCCCACAGTTATATATAATATATAATAATGGACACACAGTCCCTCCTCCTGGACTGACACATCCCACAGTTATATATAATAAATAATAAAGGACATACATTCCCACCTCCTGTACTGACACATCCCACAGTTATATATAATAAATAATAATGGACACACAGTCCCACCTCCTGTACTGACACATCCCACAGTTATATATAATATATAATAATGAACACACTGTCCCACCTCCTGTACTGACACATCCCACAGTAATATATAATAAATAACAATGGACACACAGTCCCACCTCCTGTACTGACACATCCCACAGTTATATATAATATATAATAATGAACACACAGTCCCACCTCCTGTACTGACACATCCCACAGTAATATATAATAAATAATAATGGACATACATTCCCACCTCCTGTACTGACACATCCCACAGTTATATATAATAAATAATAATGGACACACAGTCCCACCTCCTGTACTGACACATCCCACAGTTATATATAATATATAATAATGGACACACAGTCCCTCCTCCTGGACTGACACATCCCACAGTTATATATAATAAATAATAATGGACATACATTCCCACCTCCTGTACTGACACATCCCACAGTTATATATAATAAATAATAATGGACACACAGTCCCACCTCCTGTACTGACACATCCCACAGTTATATATAATATATAATAATGAACACACAGTCCCACCTCCTGTACTGACACATCCCACAGTTATATATCATATATAACAATGGACACAAAGTCCCACCTCCGGTACTGACACATCCCACAGTTATATATAATATATAATAATGGACACACAGTCCCACCTCCTGTACTGACACATCCCACAGTTATATATACCAAATAATAATGGACACACAGTCCCACCTCCTGTAATGACACATCCCACAGTTATATATAATAAATAATAATGGACATACAATCCCACCTCCTGTACTGACACATCCCACAGTTATATATACTAAATAATAATGGACACACAGTCCCACCTCCCGCACTGACACATCACACAGTTATATATAATAAATAATAATGGACATACAGTCCCACCTCCTGTAATGACACATCCCACAGTTATATATAATAAATAATAATGGACACACAGTCCCACCTCCTGGACTGACATATCCCACAGTTATATATAATAAATAATAATGGATTCAGAGTCCCACCTCCTGTACTGACACATCCCACAGTTATATATAATAAATAATAATGGACACACAGTCGCACCTCCTGTACTGACACATCCCACAGTTATATATACTAAATAATAATGGACACACTGTCCCACCTCCTGTACTGACACATCCCACAGTTATATCTAAGATATAATAATGAAAACACAGTCTCACTTCCGGTACTGACACATCCCACAGTTATATATAATAAATAATATCGGACACACAGTCCCACCTCCTGTAATGACACGTCCCACAGTTATATATAATATATAATAATGCACACACTGTCCCACCTCCTGTACTGACAATCCCACAGTTATATATAATATATAATAATGGATTCACAGTCCCACCTCCTGTACTGACACATCCCACAGTTATATATAATAAATAATATTGGGCACACAGTCCCACCTCCTGCACTGAAATGTCCCACAGTTATATATAATATATAATAATGCACACACAGTCCCACCTCCTGTACTGACACATCCCACAGTTATAAATAATATATAATAATGGATTCACAGTCCCACCTCCTGTACTGACACATCCCACAGTGAGAAATAATATATAATAATAGACACACAGTCCCACCTCCTGTTCTGACACGTCCCACAGTTATATATAATATATAATAATGGACACACAGTCCCACCTCCTGTAATGACACATCCCACAGTTATATATAATAAATAATAATGGACACACAGTCCCACCTCCTGTACTGACACATCCCACAGTTATATATAATATATAATAATGGATTCACAGTCCCACCTCCTGTACTGACACATCCCACAGTTATATATAATATATAATAATGGACACACAGTCCCTCCTCCTGGACTGACACATCCCACAGTTATATATAATAAATAATAATGGACACACATTCCCACCTCCTGTACTGACACATCCCACAGTTATATATAATAAATAATAATGGACACACAGTCCCACCTCCTGTACTGACACATCCCACAGTTATATAGCATATATAACAATGGACACAAAGTCCCACCTCCGGTACTGACACATCCCACAGTTATATATAATATATAATAATGGACACACAGTCCCACCTCCTGTAATGACACATCCCACAGTTATATATAATAAATAATAATGGACATACAGTCCCACCTCCTGTACTGACACATCCCACAGTTATATATACGAAATAATAATGGACACACAGTCCCACCTCCCGCACTGACACATCCCACAGTTATATATAATAAATAATAATGGACATACAGTCCCACCTCCTGTACTGACACATCCCACAGTTATATATACTAAATAATAATGGACACACAGTCCCACCTCCTGTAATGACACATCCCACAGTTATATATAATAAATAATAATGGACATACAGTCCCACCTCCTGTAATGACACATCCCACAGTTATATATAATAAATAATAATGGACACACAGTCCCACCTCCTGTACTGACACATCCCACAGTTATATATAATAAATAATAATGGACACACAGTCCCACCTCCTGTAATGACACATCCCACAGTTATATATAATAAATAATAATGGACATACAGTCCCACCTCCTGTAATGACACATCCCACAGTTATATATAATAAATAATAATGGACACACAGTCCCACCTCCTGTACTGACACATCCCACAGTTATATATAAGATATAATAATGAAAACACAGTCTCACTTCCGGTACTGACACATCCCACAGTTATATATAATAAATAATATTGGACACACAGTCCCACCTCCTGCACTGAAACGTCCCACAGTTATATATAATATATAATAATGCACACACAGTCCCACCTCCTGTACTGACACATCCCACAGTTATATATAATATATAATAATGGATTCACAGTCCCACCTCCTGTACTGACACATCCCACAGTTATATATAATAAATAATATTGGACACACAGTCCCACCTCCTGCACTGAAACGTCCCACAGTTATATATAATATATAATAATGGACACACAGTCCCTCCTCCTGGACTGACACATCCCACAGTTATAAATAATATATAATAATGGATTCACAGTCCCACCTCCTGTACTGACACATCCCACAGTGAGAAATAATATATAATAATAGACACACAGTCCCACCTCCTGTACTGACACGTCCCACAGTTATATATAATATATAATAATGGACACACAGTCCCTCCTCCTGTACTGACACATCCCACAGTTATAAATAATATATAATAATGGATTCACAGTCCCACCTCCTGTACTGACACATCCCACAGTGAGAAATAATATATAATAATAGACACACAGTCCCACCTCCTGTACTGACACGTCCCACAGTTATATATAATATATAATAATGGACACACAGTCCCTCCTCCTGGACTGACACATCCCACAGTTATATATAATAAATAATAATGGACACACATTCCCACCTCCTGTACTGACACATCCCACAGTTATATATAATAAATAATAATGGACACACAGTCCCACCTCCTGTACTGACACATCCCACAGTTATATATCATATATAACAATGGACACAAAGTCCCACCTCCGGTACTGACACATCCCACAGTTATATATAATATATAATAATGGACACACAGTCCCACCTCCGGTACTGACACATCCCACAGTTATATATAATATATAATAATGGACACACAGTCCCACCTCCGGTACTGACACATCCCACAGTTATATATAATATATAATAATGGACACACAGTCCCACCTCCTGTAATGACACATCCCACAGTTATATATAATAAATAATAATGGACATACAATCCCACCTCCTGTACTGACACATCCCACAGTTATATATACTAAATAATAATGGACACACAGTCCCACCTCCCGCACTGACACATCCCACAGTTATATATCATAAATAATAATGGACATACAGTCCCACCTCCTGTAATGACACATCCCACAGTTATATATAATAAATAATAATGGACACACAGTCCCACCTCCTGGACTGACATATCCCACAGTTATATATAATAAATAATAATGGATTCAGAGTCCCACCTCCTGTACTGACACATCCCACAGTTATATATAATAAATAATAATGGACACACATTCCCACCTCCTGTACTGACACATCCCACAGTTATATATAATATATAATAATGGACACACATTCCCACCTCCTGCACTGACACATCCCACAGTTATATATAATATATAATAATGGACACACAGTCCCACCTCCTGTACTGACACATCCCACAGTTATATATACTAAATAATAATGGACACACAGTCCCACCTCCCGCACTGACACATCCCACAGTTATATATAATAAATAATAATGGACATACAGTCCCACCTCCTGTAATGACACATCCCACAGTTATATATAATAAATAATAATGGACACACAGTCCCACCTCCTGTACTGACACATCCCACAGTTATATATACTAAATAATAATGGACACACAGTCCCACCTCCTGTACTGACACATCCCACAGTTATATATACTAAATAATAATGGACACACAGTCCCACCTCCTGTACTGACACATCCCACAGTTATATATACTAAATAATAATGGACACACAGTCCCACCTCCTGTACTGACACATCCCACAGTTATATATACTAAATAATAATGGACACACAGTCCCACCTCCTGTACTGACACATCCCACAGTTATATATACTAAATAATAATGGACACACAGTCCCACCTCCTGTACTGACACATCCCACAGTTATATATACTAAATAATAATGGACACACAGTCCCACCTCCTGTACTGACACATCCCACAGTTATATATACTAAATAATAATGGACACACAGTCCCACCTCCTGTACTGACACATCCCACAGTTATATATACTAAATAATAATGGACACACAGTCCCACCTCCTGTACTGACACATCCCACAGTTATATATACTAAATAATAATGGACACACAGTCCCACCTCCTGTACTGACACATCCCACAGTTATATATACTAAATAATAATGGACACACAGTCCCACCTCCTGTACTGACACATCCCACAGTTATATATACTAAATAATAATGGACACACAGTCCCACCTCCTGTACTGACACATCCCACAGTTATATATACTAAATAATAATGGACACACAGTCCCACCTCCTGTACTGACACATCCCACAGTTATATATACTAAATAATAATGGACACACAGTGCCACCTCCTGTACTGACACATCCCACAGTTATATATAATAAATAATAATGGACACACAGTGCCACCTCCTGCACTGACACATCCCACAGTTATATCTAAGATATAATAATGAAAACACAGTCTCACTTCCGGTACTGACACATCCCACAGTTATATATAATAAATAATATTGGACACACAGTCCCACCTCCTGTAATGACACATCCCACAGTTATATATACTAAATAATAATGGACACACAGTCCCACCTCCTGTACTGACACATCCCACAGTTATATATACTAAATAATAATGGACACACAGTCCCACCTCCTGTACTGACACATCCCACAGTTATATATACTAAATAATAATGGACACACAGTCCCACCTCCTGTACTGACACATCCCACAGTTATATATACTAAATAATAATGGACACACAGTGCCACCTCCTGTACTGACACATCCCACAGTTATATATAATAAATAATAATGGACACACAGTGCCACCTCCTGCACTGACACATCCCACAGTTATATCTAAGATATAATAATGAAAACACAGTCTCACTTCCGGTACTGACACATCCCACAGTTATATATAATAAATAATAATGGACACACAGTGCCACCTCCTGCACTGACACATCCCACAGTTATATCTAAGATATAATAATGAAAACACAGTCTCACTTCCGGTACTGACACATCCCACAGTTATATATAATATATAATAATGCACACACAGTCCCACCTCCTGTACTGACACATCCCACAGTTATATATAATATATAATAATGGATTCACAGTCCCACCTCCTGTACTGACACATCCCACAGTTATATATAATAAATAATATTGGACACACAGTCCCACCTCCTGCACTGAAACGTCCCACAGTTATATATAATATATAATAATGCACACACAGTCCCACCTCCTGCACTGACACATCCCACAGTTATAAATAATATATAATAATGGATTCACAGTCCCACCTCCTGTACTGACACATCCCACAATTATATATAATATATAATAATGGACACACATTCCCACCTCCTGCACTGACACATCCCACAGTTATAAATAATATATAATAATGGATTCACAGTCCCACCTCCTGTACTGACACATCCCACAATTATATATAATATATAATAATGGACACACAGTCCCTCCTCCTGGACTGACACATCCCACAGTTATATATAATAAATAATAATGGACACACATTCCCACCTCCTGTACTGACACATCCCACAGTTATATATAATAAATAATAATGGACACACATTCCCACCTCCTGTACTGACACATCCCACAGTTATATATAATGAATAATAATGGACACACATTCCCACCTCCTGTACTGACACATCCCACAGTTATATATAATAAATAATAATGGACACACAGTCCCACCTCCTGTACTGACACATCCCACAGTTATATATAATAAATAATAATGGACACACATTCCCACCTCCTGTACTGACACATCCCACAGTTATATATAATAAATAATAATGGACACACATTCGCACCTCCTGTACTGACACATCCCACAGTTATATATAATAAATAATAATGGACACACATTCCCACCTCCGGTACTGACACATCCCACAGTTATATATAATAAATAATAATGGACACACAGTCCCACCTCCTGTACTGACACATCCCACAGTTATATATAATATATAATAATGGACACACAGTCCCACCTCCTGTACTGACACTTCCCACAGTTATATATAATATATAATAATGGACACACAGTCCCACCTCCTGTAATGACACATCCCACAGTTATATATAATAAATAATAATGGACATACAGTCCCACCTCCTGTACTGACACATCCCACAGTTATATATACTAAATAATAATGGACACACAGTCCCACCTCCCGCACTGACACATCCCACAGTTATATATAATAAATAATAATGGACATACAGTCCCACTCCTGTACTGACACATCCCACAGTTATATATACTAAATAATAATGGACACACAGTCCCACCTCCTGTAATGACACATCCCACAGTTATATATAATAAATAATAATGGACATACAGTCCCACCTCCTGTAATGACACATCCCACAGTTATATATAATAAATAATAATGGACATACAGTCCCACCTCCTGTACTGACACATCCCACAGTTATATATACTAAATAATAATGGACACACAGTCCCACCTCCTGTACTGACACATCCCAGAGTTATATATAATATATAATAATGGACACATAGTCTCACATCCTGTACTGACACATCCCACAGTTATATAAAATAAATAATAATGGACAAACAGTCTCACATCCTGTACTGACACATCCCACAGTTATATAAAATAAATAATAATGGACACACAGTCTCACATCCTGTACTGACACATCCCACATTTCTATATAATAAATAATAATGGAAACAAAGTCCCACCTCCTGGACTGACACATCCAACAGTTATATATAATAAATAATATTGGACACACAGTCTCACATCCTGTACTGACACATCCCACTGTTATATATAATAAATAATAATGGACACACAATCCCACCTCCTGCACTGACACATCCCACAGTTATATATAATATAAAATAATGGACACACAGTCCCACTTCCTGCACTGACAGATCCCACAGTTATATATATATAAAATAATGCACACACTGTCCCACTTCCTGCACTGACACATCCCACAGTTATATATAATATATAATAATGGACACACAGTCCCACCACCTGCAATGACACATCCCACAGTTATATCTAATATGTAATAATGGACACACAGTCCCACCTCCTGCACTGACACATCCCACAATAATATATAAGATATAACAATGGACACACAGTCCCACCTCCTGTACTGACACATCCCACAGTTATATATAATAAATAATAATGGACACACAGTCCCACCTCCTGTACTGACACATCCCACAGTTATATATAATAATGGACACACAGTCCCACCTCCTGTACTGACACATCCCACAGTTATATATAATAAATAATAATGGACACACAGTCCCACCTCCTGTACTGACACATCCCATAGTTATATATAATAATGGACACACAGTCCCACCTCCTGTACTGACACTCCCACAGTTATATATACTAAATAATAATGGTCACATAGTCCCACCTCCTGTACTGACACATCCCACAGTTATATATACTAAATAATAATGGACACACAGTCCCACCTCCTGTACTGACACATCCCAGAGTTATATATAATATATAATAATGGACACACGGTCTCACATCCTGTACTGACACATCCCACAGTTATATATAATATATAATAATGGATTCACAGTCCCACCTCCTGTACTGACACATCCCACAGTTATATATAATAAATAATATTGGACACACAGTCCCACCTCCTGCACTGAAACGTCCCACAGTTATATATAATATATAATAATGCACACACAGTCCCACCTCCTGTACTGACACATCCCACAGTTATATATAATATATAATAATGGATTCACAGTCCCACCTCCTGTACTGACACATCCCACAGTTATATATAATAAATAATATTGGACACACAGTCCCACCTCCTGCACTGAAACGTCCCACAGTTATATATAATATATAATAATGCACACACAGTCCCACCTCCTGTACTGACACATCCCACAGTTATAAATAATATATAATAATGGATTCACAGTCCCACCTCCTGTACTGACACATCCCACAGTGAGAAATAATATATAATAATAGACACACAGTCCCACCTCCTGTACTGACACGTCCCACAGTTATATATAATATATAATAATGGACACACAGTCCCTCCTCCTGGACTGACACATCCCACAGTTATATATAATAAATAATAATGGACACACATTCCCACCTCCTGTACTGACACATCCCACAGTTATATATAATAAATAATAATGGACACACAGTCCCACCTCCTGTACTGACACATCCCACAGTTATATATCATATATAACAATGGACACAAAGTCCCACCTCCGGTACTGACACATCCCACAGTTATATATAATATATAATAATGGACACACAGTCCCACCTCCTGTAATGACACATCCCACAGTTATATATAATAAATAATAATGGACATACAGTCCCACCTCCTGTACTGACACATCCCACAGTTATATATACTAAATAATAATGGACACACAGTCCCACCTCCTGCACTGACACATCCCACAGTTATATATAATAAATAATAATGGACATACAGTCCCACCTCCTGTACTGACACATCCCACAGTTATATATACTAAATAATAATGGACACACAGTCCCACCTCCTGTAATGACACATCCCACAGTTATATATAATAAATAATAATGGACATACAGTCCCACCTCCTGTAATGACACATCCCACAGTTATATATAATAAATAATAATGGACATACAGTCCCACCTCCTGTGCTGACACATCCCACAGTTATATATACTAAATAATAATGGACACACAGTCCCACCTCCTGTACTGACACATCCCAGAGTTATATATAATATATAATAATGGACACATAGTCTCACATCCTGTACTGACACATCCCACAGTTATATAAAATAAATAATAATGGACACACAGTCTCACAACCTGTACTGACACATCCCACATTTCTATATAATAAATAATAATGGAAACAAAGTCCCACCTCCTGGACTGACACATCCAACAGTTATATATAATAAATAATATTGGACACACAGTCTCACATCCTGTACTGACACATCCCACTGTTATATATAATAAATAATAATGGACACACAGTCCCACCTCCTGTACTGACACATCCCACAGTTATATATAATATAAAATAATGGACACACTGTCCCACTTCCTGCACTGACACATCCCACAGTTATATATAATATATAATAATGGACACACAGTCCCACCACCTGCAATGACACATCCCACAGTTATATCTAATATGTAATAATGGACACACAGTCCCACCTCCTGCACTGACACATCCCACAATAATATATAATATATAACAATGGACACACAGTCCCACCTCCTGTACTGACACATCCCACAGTTATATATAATAAATAATAATGGACACACAGTCCCACCTCCTGTACTGACACATCCCATAGTTATATATACTAAATAATAATGGTCACATAGTCCCACCTCCTGTACTGACACATCCCAGAGTTATATATAATATATAATAATGGACACACAGTCCCACCTCCTGTACTGACACTCCCACAGTTATATATACTAAATAATAATGGTCACATAGTCCCACCTCCTGTACTGACACATCCCACAGTTATATATACTAAATAATAATGGACACACAGTCCCACCTCCTGTACTGACACATCCCAGAGTTATATATAATATATAATAATGGACACACGGTCTCACATCCTGTACTGACACATCCCACAGTTATATATAATATATAATAATGGATTCACAGTCCCACCTCCTGTACTGACACATCCCACAGTTATATATAATAAATAATATTGGACACACAGTCCCACCTCCTGCACTGAAACGTCCCACAGTTATATATAATATATAATAATGCACACACAGTCCCACCTCCTGTACTGACACATCCCACAGTTATATATAATATATAATAATGGATTTACAGTCCCACCTCCTGTACTGACACATCCCACAGTGAGAAATAATATATAATAATAGACACACAGTCCCACCTCCTGTACTGACACATCCAACAGTTATATATAATAAATAATATTGGACACACAGTCCCACCTCCTGCACTGACATGTCCCACTTTTATATATAGTATATAATAATGGACACACAGTCCCACCTCCTGCACTGACACGTCCCACAGTTATATATAATATATAATAATGGACACACAGTCCCTCCTCCTGGACTGACACATCCCACAGTTATATATAATAAATAATAATGGACACACATTCCCACCTCCTGTACTGACACATCCCACAGTTATATATAATAAATAATAATGGACACACAGTCCCACCTCCTGTACTGACACATCCCACAGTTATATTTAATATATAATAATGGACACACAGGCCCACCTACTGTTCTGATACATACCACAGTTATATATCATATATAACAATGGACACAAAGTCCCACCTCCTGTACTGACACATCCCACAGTTATACATAATATATAATAATGGACACACAGTCCCACCTCCTGTAATGACACATCCCACAGTTATATATAATAAATAATAATGGACACACAGTCCCACCTCCTGTACTGACACATCCCCAGTTATATATACTAAATAATAATGGACACACAGCCCCACCTCCTGTACTGACACATCCCAGAGTTATATATAATATATAATAATGGACACACAGTCCCACCTCCTGTGCTGACACATCCCACAGTTATATATAATATAAAATAATGGACACACTGTCCCACTTCCTGCACTGACACATCCCACAGTTATATATAATATATAATAACGGACACACAGTCCCACCACCTGCAATGACACATCCCACAGTTTTATCTAATATGTAATAATGGACACACAGTCCCACCTCCTGCACTGACACATCCCACAGTTATATCTAATATATAATAATGGACATACAGTCCCACTTCCTGTACTGACACATCCCACAGTTATATATAATATATAATAACGGACACACAGTCCCACCACCTGCAATGACACATCCCACAGTTATATCTAATATGTAATAATGGACACACAGTCCCACCTCCTGTACTGACACATCCCACAGTTATATATAATATAAAATAATGGACACACAGTCCCACCTCCTGTACTGACACATCCCACAGTTATATATAATATATAATAACGGACACACAGTCACACCTCCTGAACTGACACATCCCACAGTTATATATAATATATAATAATGGACACACAGTCCCACCTCCTGTACTGACACATCCCACAGTTAGATATAATATTTAATAATGGACACACAGTCCCACTTCCTGCACTGACACATCCCACAGTTATATCTAATATATAATAATGGACACACAGTCCCACCTCCTGTACTGACACATCCCACAGTTATATATAATATAAAATAATGGACACACTGTCCCACTTCCTGCACTGACACATCCCACAGTTATATACAATATATAATAATGGACACACTGTCCCACCTCCTGTACTGACACATCCCACAGTTATATATTATAGATAATAATGGACACACTGTCCTACCTCCTGTACTTACACATCCCACAGTTAGATATAATATATAATAATGGACACACAGTCCCACCTCCTGTAGTGACATGTCCCACAGTTATATATAATTTATAATAATGGACACACAGTCCAAACTCCGGTACTGACACGTCCCACAATAATATATAATATATACTCATAGACACACAGTCCCACCTACTGTACTGACACATCCCACAGTTATATATAATATATAATAATGGACACACAGTCGCACCTCCTGTACTGACACATCCCAGAGTTATATATAATAAATAATAATGGACACACAGTCCCACCTCCTGTACTGACACATCCCACAGTTATCTATAATAATGGACACACAGTCCCACCTCCTGTACTGACACATCCCACAGTTATATATAATAATGGACACACAGTCCCACCTCCTGTACTGACACATCCCACAGTTATATATAATAAATAATAATGGACACACAGTCCCACCTCCTGTACTGACACATCCCACAGTTATATATCATATATAACAATGGACACAAAGTCCCACCTCCGGTACTGACACATTCCACAGTTATATATAATATATAATAATGGACACACAGTCCCACCTCCGGTACTGACACATCCCACAGTTATATATAATATATAATAATGGACACACAGTCCCAGCTCCTGTACTGACACATCCCACAGTTATATATACTAAATAATAATGAACACACAGTCCCGCCTCCTGCACTGACACATCCCACAGTTATATATAATAAATAATAATGGACATACAGTCCCACCTCCTGTACTGACACATCCCACAGTTATATATACTAAATAATAATGGACACACAGTCCCACCTCCTGTAATGACACATCCCACAGTTATATATAATAAATAATAATGGACATACAGTCCCACCTCCTGTAATGACACATCCCACAGTTATATATAATAAATAATAATGGACATACAGTCCCACCTCCTGTACTGACACATCCCACAGTTATATATAATAAATAATAATGGACATACAGTCCCACCTCCTGTGCTGACACATCCCACAGTTATATATACTAAATAATAATGGACACACAGTCCCACCTCCTGTACTGACACATCCCAGAGTTATATATAATATATAATAATGGACACATAGTCTCACATCCTGTACTGACACATCCCACAGTTATATAAAATAAATAATAATGGACACACAGTCTCACAACCTGTACTGACACATCCCACATTTCTATATAATAAATAATAATGGAAACAAAGTCCCACCTCCTGGACTGACACATCCAACAGTTATATATAATAAATAATATTGGACACACAGTCTCACATCCTGTACTGACACATCCCACAGTTATATATAATATATAATAATGGACACACAGTCCCACCTCCTGTACTGACACATCCCACAGTTATATCTAATATATAATAATGGACACACAGTCCCACCTCCTGTACTGACACATCCCACAGTTATATATAATATAAAATAATGGACACACAGTCCCACCTCCTGCACTGACACATCCCACAGTTATATATAATATAAAATAATGGACACACAGTCCCACCTCCTGCACTGACACATCCCACAGTTATATATAATATAAAATAATGGACACACAGTCCCACCTCCTGCACTGACACATCCCACAGTTATATATAATATAAAATAATGGACACACAGTCCCACCTCCTGTACTGACACATCCCACAGTTATATATAATAAATAATAATGGACACACAGTTCCACCTCCTGTACTGACACATCCCACAGTTATATATAATAAATAATAATGGACACACAGTTCCACCTCCTGTACTGACACATCCCACAGTTATATATAATAATGGACACACAGTCCCACCTCCTGTACTGACACATCCCACAGTTATATATAATAAATAATAATGGACACACAGTCCCACCTCCTGCACTGACACATCCCAGAGTTATATATAATATATAATAATGGACACACAGTCCCACCTCCCGCACTGACACATCCCACAGTTATATATAATATATAATAATGGACACATAGTCTCACATCCTGTACTGACACATCCCACAGTTATATATAATAAATAATAATGGACACACAGTCCCACCTCCTGCACTGACACATCCCAGAGTTATATATAATATATAATAATGGACACACAGTCCCACCTCCCGCACTGACACATCCCACAGTTATATATAATATATAATAATGGACACATAGTCTCACATCCTGCACTGACACATCCCACAGTTATATAAAATAAATAATAATGGAAACAAAGTCCCACCTCCTGGACTGACACATCCAACAGTTATATATAATAAATAATATTGGACACACAGTCTCACATCCTGTACTGACACATCCCACAGTTATATAAAATAAATAATAATGGAAACAAAGTCCCACCTCCTGGACTGACACATCCAACAGTTATATATAATAAATAATATTGGACACACAGTCCCACCTCCTGCACTGACACATCCCAGAGTTATATATAATATATAATAATGGACACACAGTCCCACCTCCCGCACTGACACATCCCACAGTTATATATAATATATAATAATGGACACATAGTCTCACATCCTGTACTGACACATCCCACAGTTATATAAAATAAATAATAATGGAAACAAAGTCCCACCTCCTGGACTGACACATCCAACAGTTATATATAATATATAATAATGGACACACAGTCCCACCTCCCGCACTGACACATCCCACAGTTATATATAATATATAATAATGGACACATAGTCTCACATCCTGTACTGACACTTCCCACAGTTATATAAAATAAATAATAATGGAAACAAAGTCCCACCTCCTGGACTGACACATCCAACAGTTATATATAATATATAATAATGGACGCACAGTCCCACCTCCTGTACTGACACATCCCACGGTTATATATAATATATAATAATGGACACACAGTCGCACCTCCTGTACTGACACATCCCACAGTTATATATATATAAAATAATGCACACACAGTCCCACCTCCTGTACTGACACATCCCACAGTTATATCTAATATATAATAATGGACACACAGTCCCACTTCCTGCACTGACACATCCCACAGTTATATATAATATAAAATAATGGACACACAGTCCCACCTCCTGTACTGACACATCCCACAGTTATATATAATATAAAATAATGGACACACAGTCCCACCTCCTGCACTGACACATCCCACAGTTATATATAATATAAAATAATGGACACACAGTCCCACCTCCTGTACTGACACATCCCACAGTTATATATAATATATAATAATGGTCACACAGTCCCACCTCCTGTTTTGACACATCCCACAGTTATATATAATAAATAATAATGGACACACAGTTCCACCTCCTGTACTGACACATCCCACAGTTATATATAATAAATAATAATGGACACACAGTCCCACCTCCTGTACTGACACATCCCATAGTTATATATACTAAATAATAATGGTCACATAGTCCCACCTCCTGTACTGACACATCCCAGAGTTATATATAATATATAATAATGGACACACAGTCCCACCTCCTGTACAAACACATCCCAGAGTTATATATAATATATAATAATGGACACACAGTCCCACCTCCTGTACTGACACTCCCACAGTTATATATACTAAATAATAATGGTCACATAGTCCCACCTCCTGTACTGACACATCCCACAGTTATATATACTAAATAATAATGGACACACAGTCCCACCTCCTGTACTGACACATCCCAGAGTTATATATAATATATAATAATGGACACACGGTCTCACATCCTGTACTGACACATCCCACAGTTATATATAATATATAATAATGGATTCACAGTCCCACCTCCTGTACTGACACATCCCACAGTTATATATAATAAATAATATTGGACACACAGTCCCACCTCCTGCACTGAAACGTCCCACAGTTATATATAATATATAATAATGCACACACAGTCCCACCTCCTGTACTGACACATCCCACAGTTATATATAATATATAATAATGGATTTACAGTCCCACCTCCTGTACTGACACATCCCACAGTGAGAAATAATATATAATAATAAACACACAGTCCCACCTCCTGTACTGACACATCCAACAGTTATATATAATAAATAATATTGGACACACAGTCCCACCTCCTGTACTGACACATCCCACAGTTATATATAATATATAATAATGGATTTACAGTCCCACCTCCTGTACTGACACATCCCACAGTGAGAAATAATATATAATAATAGACACACAGTCCCACCTCCTGTACTGACACATCCAACAGTTATATATAATAAATAATATTGGACACACAGTCCCACCTCCTGCACTGACATGTCCCACAGTTATATATAGTATATAATAATGGACACACAGTCCCACCTCCTGCACTGACACGTCCCACAGTTATATATAATATATAATAATGGACACACAGTCCCTCCTCCTGGACTGACACATCCCACAGTTATATATAATAAATAATAATGGACACACATTCCCACCTCCTGTACTGACACATCCCACAGTTATATATAATAAATAATAATGGACACACAGTCCCACCTCCTGTACTGACACATCCCACAGTTATATTTAATATATAATAATGGACACACAGGCCCACCTACTGTTCTGATACATACCACAGTTATATATCATATATAACAATGGACACAAAGTCCCACCTCCTGTACTGACACATCCCACAGTTATACATAATATATAATAATGGACACAAAGTCCCACCTCCTGTAAAGACACATCCCACAGTTATATATAATAAATAATAATGGACACACAGTCCCACCTCCTGTACTGACACATCCCCAGTTATATATACTAAATAATAATGGACACACAGCCCCACCTCCTGTACTGACACATCCCAGAGTTATATATAATATATAATAATGGACACACAGTCCCACCTCCTGTGCTGACACATCCCACAGTTATATATAATATAAAATAATGGACACACGGTCCCACCTCCTGCACTGACACATCCCACAGTTATATCTAATATATAATAATGGACATACAGTCCCACCTCCTGTACTGACACATCCCACAGTTAGATATAATATATAATAACGGACACACAGTCCCACCACCTGCAATGACACATCCCACAGTTATATCTAATATGTAATAATGGACACACAGTCCCAGTTCCTGCACTGACACATCCCACAGTTATATCTAATATATAATAATAGACACACAGTCCCACCTCCTGTACTGACACATCCCACAGTTATATATAATATAAAATAATGGACACACAGTCCCACCTCCTGTACTGACACATCCCACAGTTATATATAATATATAATAACGGACACACAGTCACACCTCCTGAACTGACACATCCCACAGTTATATATAATATATAATAATGGACACACAGTCCCACCTCCTGTACTGACACATCCCACAGTTATATATAATATTTAATAATGGACACACAGTCCCACTTCCTGCACTGACACATCCCACAGTTATATCTAATATATAATAATGGACACACAGTCCCACCTCCTGTACTGACACATCCCACAGTTATATATAATATAAAATAATGGACACACTGTCCCACTTCCTGCACTGACACATCCCACAGTTTTATATAATATATAATAATGGACACACTGTCCCACCTCCTGTACTGACACATCCCACAGTTATATATTATAGATAATAATGGACACACTGTCCTACCTCCTGTACTTACACATCCCACAGTTAGATATAATATATAATAATGGACACACAGTCCCACCTCCTGTAGTGACATGTCCCACAGTTATATATAATTTATAATAATGGACACACAGTCCAAACTCCGGTACTGACACGTCCCACAATAATATATAATATATACTCATAGACACACAGTCCCACCTACTGTACTGACACATCCCACAGTTATATATAATATATAATAATGGACACACAGTCGCACCTCCTGTACTGACACATCCCAGAGTTATATATAATAAATAATAATGGACACACAGTCCCACCTCCTGTACTGACACATCCCACAGTTATCTATAATAATGGACACACAGTCCCACCTCCTGTACTGACACATCCCACAGTTATATATAATAATGGACACACAGTCCCACCTCCTGTACTGACACATCCCACAGTTATATATAATAAATAATAATGGACACACAGTCCCACCTCCTGTACTGACGCATCCCATAGTTATATATAATAATGGACACACAGTCCCACCTCCTGCACTGACACATCCCACAATAATATATAATATATAACAATGGATACACAGTCCCACCTCCTGTACTGACACATCCCAGAGTTATATATAATAAATAATAATGGACACACAGTCCCACCTCCTGTACTGACACATCCCACAGTTATATATAATAATGGACACACAGTCCCACCTCCTGTACTGACACATCCCACAATCATATATAATATATAATAATGGACACACAGTCCCACCTCCTGTACTGACACGTCCCACAGTTATATATAATAAATAATAATTGACACACAGTCCCACCTCCTGTACTGACACATCCCACAGTTATATATAACATATAATAATGGACACACAGTCCCACCTCCTGTACTGACACATCCCACAATTATATATAACAAATAATAATGGAAACACAGTCCCACCTCCTGTCCTGACACATCCCACAGTTATATATCATAAATAATAATGGAAACACAGTCCCACCTCCTGTACTAACACATCCTCCAGTTATATATAATATATATTAATGGACACACTGTCCCACCTCCTGTACTGACACGTCCCACAGTTATATATAATATTTAATAATGGACACACTGTCCTACCTCCTGTACTGACACATCCCACAGTTAGATATAATATATAATAATGGACACACAGTCCCACCTCCTGTAGTGACATGTCCCACAGTTATATATAATTTATAATAATGGACACACAGTCCAAACTCCGGTACTGACACGTCCCACAATAATATATAATATATACTCATAGACACACAGTCCCACCTACTGTACTGACACATCCCACAGTTATATATAATATATAATAATGGACACACAGTCGCACCTCCTGTACTGACACATCCCAGAGATATATATAATAAATAATAATGGACACACAGTCCCACCTCCTGTACTGACACATCCCACAGTTATATATAATAATGGACACACAGTCCCACCTCCTGGACTGACACTTCCCACAGTTATATATAATAATGGACACACAGTCCCACCTCCTGTACTGACACATCCCACAGTTATATATAATAATGGACACACAGTCCCACCTCCTGTACTGACACATCCCAGAGTTATATATAATAAATAATAATGGACACACAGTCCCACCTCCTGTACTGACACATCCCACAGTTATATATAATAATGGACACACAGTCCCACCTCCTGTACTGACACATCCCACAGTTATATATAATAATGGACACATAGTCCCACCTCCTGCCCTGACACATCCCACAATAATATATAACATATAACAATGGACACACAGTCCCACCTCCTGTACTGACACATCCCAGAGTTATATATAATAAATAATAATGGAAACACAGTCCCACCTCCTGCACTGACACATCCCACAGTAATATATAATGTATAACAATGGATACACAGTCCCACCTCCTGTACTGACACATCCCAGAGTTATATATAATAAATAATAATGGACACACTGTCCCACCTCCAGTACTGACACATCCCAGAGTTATATATAATAATGGACACACAGTCCCACCTCCTGTACTGACACATCCCACAATCATATATAATATATAATAATGGACACACAGTCCCACCTCCTGCACTGACACGTCCCACAGTTATATATAATAAATAATAATTGACACACAGTCCCACCTCCTGTACTGACACATCCCACAGGTATATATAACATATAATAATGGACACACCGTCCCACCTCCTGTACTGACACATCCCAGAGTTATATATAATAAATAATAATGGAAACACAGTCCCACCTCCTGCACTGACACATCCCACAGTAATATATAATGTATAACAATGGATACACAGTCCCACCTCCTGTACTGACACATCCCAGAGTTATATATAATAAATAATAATGGACACACTGTCCCACCTCCAGTACTGACACATCCCACAGTTATATATAATAATGGACACACAGTCCCACCTCCTGTACTGACACATCCCACAATCATATATAATATATAATAATGGACACACAGTCCCACCTCCTGCACTGACACGTCCCACAGTTATATATAATAAATAATAATTGACACACAGTCCCACCTCCTGTACTGACACATCCCACAGGTATATATAACATATAATAATGGACACACCGTCCCACCTCCTGTACTGACACATCCCACAATTATATATAACAAATAATAATGGAAACACAGTCCCACCTCGTGTCCTGACACATCCCACAGTTATATATAATAAATAATAATGGAAACACAGTCCCACCTCCTGTACTAACACATCCTACAGTTATATATAATATATATTAATGGACACACAGTCCCACCTCCTGCACTGACACATCCCACAATTATATATAATATATGATAATGGACACACAGTCCCACCTCCGGTACTGACACATCCCACAGTTATATATAATATATAATAATGGACACACAGTCCCACCTCCTGTACTGACACATCCCACAATTATATATAATATATGATAATGGACACACAGTCCCACCTCCGGTACTGAAACATCCCACAGTTATATATAATAAATAATAATAGACACAAAGTCCCACCTCCTGTATTGACACATCCCACAGTTAGATATAATATAAAATAACGGACACACAGACCCACCACCTGCAATGACACATCCCACATTTATATATAATATATAATAATGGAAACACTGTCCTACCTCCTGTACTGACACATCCCACAGTTATATATAATAATGGACACACAGTCCCACCTCTGGTACTGACACGTCCCAAAGTTAGATATAATATATAAAAATAAACACACAGTCCCACCTCCTGTAGTGACATGTCCCACAGTTAGATATAATATATAATAACAGACACACAGTCCCACCACCTGCAATGACACATCCCACATTTATATATAATATATAATAACGGACACACGGTCCCACCACCTGCAATGACACATCCCACATTTATATATAATATATAATAATGGACACACTGTCCCACCTCCTGTACTGACACATCCCACAGTTATATATAATAATGGACACACGGTCCCACCTCCTGTACTGACACATCCCACAATAATATATAATATATAACAATGGACACACAGTCCCACCTCCTGTACTGACACATCCCACAGTTATATCTAATGTATAATAATGGACACACAGTCCCACCTCCTGCACTGACTCATCCCACAATAATATATAATATATAACAATGGACACACAGTCCCACCTCCTGTACTGACACATCCCAGAGATATATATAATAAATAATAATGGACACACAGTCCCACCTCCTGTACTGACACATCCCACAGTTATATATAATAATGGACACACAGTCCCACCTCCTGTACTGACACATCCCACAATCATATATAATTTATAATAATGGTCACACAGTCCCACCTCCTGCACTGACACGTCCCACATTTATATATAATAAATAATAATTGACACACAGTCCCACCTCCTGTACTGACACATCCCACAGTTATATCTAACATATAATAATGGACACACCGTCCCACCTCCTGTACTGACACCTCCCACAGTTATATATAATAAATAATAATGGAAACACAGTCCCACCTCCTGTACTAACACATCCTACAGTTATATAAAATATAAAATAATGGACACTCTGTCCCACCTCCTGTACTGACACGTCCCACAGTTATATATAACAAATAATAATGGACACACAGTCCCACCTCCTGCACTGACACATCCCTCAATTATATATAATATATAATAATGGACGCACAGTCCCACCTACTCGACTGACACATTCCACAGTTATATATAATATATAATAATGGACGCACAGTCCCACCTCCTCGACTGACACGTTCCACAGTTATATATAATATATAATAATGGACGCACAGTCCCACCTCCTCGACT
Organism: Heterodontus francisci; assembly: GCF_036365525.1. NCBI lineage: Eukaryota > Metazoa > Chordata > Chondrichthyes > Heterodontiformes > Heterodontidae > Heterodontus > Heterodontus francisci. Next base: position 120,450,792 of record NC_090378.1, on the reverse strand, counting down.
GACACGTTCCACAGTTATATATAATATATAATAATGGACGCACAGTCCCACCTCCTCGACTGACACATTCCACAGTTATATATAATATATAATAATGGACGCACAGTCCCACCTCCTCGACTGACACGTTCCACAGTTATATATAATATATAATAATGGACGCACATTCCCACCTCCTCGACTGACACGTTCCACAATTATATATAATATATAATAATGGACGCACAGTCCCACCTCCTGTACTGACACATCCCACAGTTATATATAATAATGGACACACAGTCCCACCTCCTGTACTGACACATCCCACAATCATATATAATATATAATAATGGACACACAGTCCAACCTCCTGCACTGACACGTCCCACAGTTATATATAATAAATAATAATTGACACACAGTCCCACCTCCTGTACTGACACATCCCACAGTTATATATAACATATAATAATGGACACACCGTCCCACCTCCTGTACTGACACATCCCACAATTATATATAATAAATAATAATGGAAACACAGTCCCACTTCCTGTACTGACACATCCCACAATTATATATAATAAATAACAATGGAAACACAGTCCCACCTCCTGTACTAACACATCCTACAGTTATATATAATATATAATAATGGACACACTGTCCCACCTCCTGTACTGACACGTCCCACAGTTATATATAATAAATAATAATGGAAACACATTCCCACCTCCTGTACTAACACATCCTACAGTTACATATAATATATAATAATGGACACACAGTCCCACCTACTGCACTGACACATCCCACAATTATATATAATATATGATAATGGACACACAGTCCCACCTCCGGTACTGACACATCCCACAGTTATATATAATATCGAATAATGGACACACAGTCCCACCTCCTGCAATGACACATCCCACAGTTATATATAATATATAATAATGGACACACAGTCCCACCTCCTGTACTGACACATCCCACAGTTAGAGATAATATATAATAATGGACACACAGTCCCACCTCCCGCACTGACACATCCCACAGTTATATATAATAAATAATAATGGACACAAAGTCCCACCTCCTGTATTGACACATCCCACAGTTAGATATAATATATAATAACGGACAAACAGTCCCACCACCTGCAATGACACATCCCACATTTATATATAATATATAATAATGGACACACTGTCCTACCTCCTGTACTGACACATCCCACAGTTATATATAATAATAGACACACAGTCCCACCTCTGGTACTGACACGTCCCAAAGTTAGATATAATATATAAAAATAAACACACAGTCCCACCTCCTGTAGTGACATGTCCCACAGTTAGATATAATATATAATAACAGACACACAGTCCCTCCACCTGCAATGACACATCCCACATTTATATATAATATATAATAATGGACACACTGCCCCACCTCCTGTACTGACACATCCCACCATAATATATAATATATAACAATGGACACACAGTCCCACCTCCTGTACTGACACATCCCACAGTTATATCTAATGTATAATAATGGACACACAGTCCCACCTCCTGCACTGACACATCCCACAGTTATATCTAATATATAATAATGGACACACAGTCCCACCTCCTGCACTGACACATCCCACAATAATATATAATATATAACAATGGACACACAGTCCCACCTCCTGTACTGACACATCCCAGAGTTATATATAATAAATAATAATGGACACACAGTCCCACCTCCTGTACTGACACATCCCACAGTTATATATAATAATGGACACACAGTCCCATCTCCTGTACTGACACATCCCACAATAATATATAATATATAACAATGGACACACAGTCCCACCTCCTGTACTGACACATCCCACAGTTATATATAATAATGGACACACAGTCCCACCTCCTGTACTGACACATCCCACAATAATATATAATATATAACAATGGACACACAGTCCCACCTCCTGTACTGACACATCCCACAATAATATATAATATATAACAATGGACACACAGTCCCACCTCCTGTACTGACACATCCCACAGTTATATATAATAATGGACACACAGTCCCACCTCCTGTACTGACACATCCCACAATAATATATAATATATAACAATGGACACACAGTCCCACCTCCTGTACTGACACATCCCATAATAATATATAATATATAACAATGGACACACAGTCCTACCTCCTGTACTGACACATCCCACAGTTATATATAATAATGGACACACAGTCCCACCTCCTGTACTGACACATCCCACAATCATATATAATATATAATAATCGACACACAGTCCCACCTCCTGCACTGACACGTCCCACAGTTATATATAATATATAATAATGGATACACAGTCCCACCTCCTCGACTGTCACGTTCCACAGTTATATATAATATATAATAAAGGACGCACAGTCCCACCTCCTCGACTGACACGTTCCACAGTTATATATAATATATAATAATTGACACACAGTCCCACCTCCTGTACTAACACATCCTACAGTTATATATAATATAAAATAATGGACACACTGTCCCACCTCCTGTACTGACACGTCCCACAGTTATATATAATAAAGAATAATGGACGCACAGTCCCACCTCCTGCACTGACACATCCCACAATTATATATAATATATAATAATGGAGGCACAGTCCCACCTCCTCGACTGACACGTTCCACAGTTATATATAATATATAATAATGGACGCACAGTCCCACCTCCTCGACTGACACGTTCCACAGTTATTTTTAATATATAATAAAGGACGCACAGTCCCACCTCCTCGACTGACACGTTCCACAGTTATATATAATATATAATAATGGACGCACAGTCCCACCTCCTCGACTGACACGTTCCACAGTTATATATAATATATAATAATGGACGCACATTCCCACCTCCTCGACTGACACGTTCCACAGTAATATATAATATATAATAATGGACGCACAGTCCCACCTCCTCGACTGACAATTTCCACAGTTATATATAATGTACAATAATGGACGCACAGTCCCACCTCCTCGAATGACACGTTCCACAGTTATATATAATGTATAATAATGGACGCACAGTCCCACCTCCTCGACTGACACGTTCCACAGTTATATATAATATATAATAATGGACGCACAGACCCACCTCCCGCACTGTCACATCCCACAGTTAAATATAATATATAATAATGAACACACAGTCCCAAAACCTGCACTGACACATTCCACAGTTATGTATAATAAAAAATAATGGACACACAGTCCCACCTCCTGTACTGACACATCCCACAGATATATATAATATATAATAATGGACACACAGTCCCACCTCCTGTACTGACACATCCCACAGTTATATATAATAAATAATAATGGACACACAGTCCCACCTCCTGTACTGACACATCCCACAGTTATATATAATATAAAATAATGGACACACTGTCCCACTTCCTGCACTGACACATCCTACAGTTATATATAATATATAATAATGGACACACTGTCCCACCTCCGGTACTGACACATCCCACAGTTATATATAATATATAATAATGGACACACAGTCCCAAAACCTGCATTGACACATTCCACAGTTATATATAATAAAAAATAATGGACACACAGTCCCACCTCCTGTACTGACACATCCCACAGTTATATATGATATATAATAATGGACACACAGTCCCACCTCCTGTACTGACACATCCCACAGTTTTATATAATAAATAATAATGGACACACAGTCCCACCTCCTGTACTGACACATCCCACAGTTATATATAATATATAATAATGGACACACTGTCCCACTTCCTGCACTGACACATCCCACAGTTACATAAAATATATAATAATGGACACACTGTCCCACCTCCGGTACTGACACATCCCACAGTTATATATAATATATAATAATGGACACACAGTCCCACCTCCTGTACTGACACATCCCACAGTTATATATAATAGATAATAATGGACACACTGTCCTACCTCCTGTACTGACACATCCCACAGTTAGATATAATATATAATAATGGACACACAGTCCCACCTCCTGTAGTGACATGTCCCACAGTTATATAGAATATATAATAATGGACACACAGTCCAAACCCCAGTACTGACACGTCCCACAATAATATATAATATATACTCATAGACACACAGTCCCACCTACTGTACCGACACATCCCACAGTTATATATAATAATGGACACACAGTCCAAACCCCGGTACTGACACGTCCCACAATAACATATAATATATACTCATAGACACACAGTCCCACCACCTGCAATGACACATCCCACAGTTATATCTAATATGTAATAATGGACACACAGTCCCACCTCCTGTACTGACACATCCCATAGTTATATCTAATATATAATAATGGACACACAGTCCCACCTCCTGCACTGACACATCCCACAGTTATATCTAATATATAATAATGGACACACAGTCGCACCTCCTGTACTGACACATCCCAGAGTTATATATAATAAATAATAATGGACACACAGTCCCACCTCCTGTACTGACACATCCCACAGTTATATATAATAATGGACACACAGTCCCACCTCCTGTACTGACACATCCCACAGTTATATATAATAATGGACACACAGTCCCACCTCCTGTACTGACACATCCCACACTTATATATAATAATGGACACACAGTCCCACCTCCTGTACTGACACATTCCACAGTTATATATAATAATGGACACACAGTCCCACCTCTTGCACTGACACATCCCACAATAATATATAATATATAACAATGGACACACAGTCCCACCTCCTGTACTGACACATCCCAGAGTTTTATATAATAAATAATAATGGACACACAGTCCCACCTCCTGTACTGACACATCCCACAGTTATATATAATAATGGACACACAGTCCCACCTCCTGTACTGACACATCCCACAGTTATATATAATAATGGACACACAGTCCCACCTCCTGTACTGACACATCCCAGAGTTATATATAATAAATAATAATGGACACACAGTCCCACCTCCTGTACTGACACATCCCACAGTTATATATAATAAAGGACACACAGTCCCACCTCCTGCACTGACACATCCCACAATAATGTATAATATATAACAATGGAAACACAGTCCCACCTCCTGTACTGACACATCCCAGAGTTATATATAATAAATAATAATGGACACACAGTCCCACCTCCTGTACTGACACATCCCACAGTTATAGATAATAATGGACACACAGTCCCACCTCCTGTACTGACACATCCCACAATCATATATAATATATAATAATGGACACACAGTCCCACCTCCTGAACTGACACGTCCCACAGTTATATATAATAAATAATAATTGACACACAGTCCCACCTCCTGTACTGACACATCCCACAGTTATATATAACATATAATAATGGACACACCGTCCCACCTCCTGTACTGACACATCCCACATTTATATATAATATATAATAATGGAAACACAGTCCCACCTCCTGTACTGACACATCCCACAGTTATATATAACATATAATAATGGACACACCGTCCCACCTCCTGTACTGACACATCCCACAATTATATATAATAAATAATAATGGAAACACAGTCCCACCTCCTGTACTAACACATCCTACAGTTATATATAATATATAATAATGGACACATGTCCCACCTCCTGTAATGACACGTCCCACAGTTATATATAATAAATAATAATGGACACACAGTCCCACCTCCTGCACTGACACATCCCACAATTATATATAATATATAATAATGGACGCACAGTCCCACCTCCTGTACTGGCACATCTCACAGTTATATATAATAAATAATAATGGACACACAGTCCCACCTCCTGTACTGACACATCCCACAGTTATATATAATATATAATAATGGACACACTGTCCCACTTCCTGCACTGACACATCCCACAGTTATATATAATATATAATAATGGACACACTGTCCCACCTCCGGTACTGACACATCCCACAGTTATATATAATATATAATAATGGACACACAGTCCCAAAACCTGCATTGACACATTCCACTGTTATATAGAATAAAAAATAATGGACACACAGTCCCACCTCCTGTACTGACACATCCCACAGTTATATATGATATATAATAATGGACACACAGTCCCACCTCCTGTACTGACACATCCCACAGTTTTATATAATAAATAATAATGGACACACAGTCCCACCTCCTGTACTGACACATCCCACAGTTATATATAATATATAATAATGGACACACAGACCCACCTCCTGTACTGACACATCCCACAATCATATATAATATATAATAATGGACACACAGTCCCACCTCCTGAACTGACACGTCCCACAGTTATATATAATAAATAATAATTGACACACAGTCCCACCTCCTGTACTGACACATCCCACAGTTATATATAACATATAATAATGGACACACCGTCCCACCTCCTGTACTGACACATCCCACAATTATATATAATAAATAATAATGGAAACACAGTCCTACCTCCTGTACTAACACATCCTACAGTTATATATAATATATAATAATGGACACATGTCCCACCTCCTGTAATGACACGTCCCACAGTTATATATAATATATAATAATGGACACACAGTCCCACCTCCTGCACTGACACATCCCACAATTATATATAATATATAATAATGGACGCACAGTCCCACCGCCTGTACTGACACATCCCACAGTTATATATAATAAATAATAATGGACAAACAGTCCCACCTCCTGCACTGACACATCCCACAGTTATATATAATATAAAATAATGGACACACTGTCCCACTTCCTGCACTGACACATCCCACAGTTATATATAATATATAATAATGGACACACTGTCCCACCTCCGGTACTGACACTTCCCACAGTTATATATAATATATAATAATGGACACACAGTCCCAAAACCTGCATTGACACATTCCACAGTTATATATAATAAAAAATAATGGACACACAGTCCCACCTCCTGTACTGACACATCCCACAGTTATATATGATATATAATAATGGACACACAGTCCCACCTCCTGTACTGACACATACCACAGTTTTATATAATAAATAATAATGGACACACAGTCCCACCTCCTGTACTGACACATCCCACAGTTATATATAATATATAATAATGGACACACTGTCCCACCTCCTGCACTGACACATCCCACAGTTACATAAAATATATAATAATGGACACACTGTCCCACCTCCGGTACTGACACATCCCACAGTTATATATAATATATAATAATGGACACACAGTCCCACCTCCTGTACTGACACATCCCACAGTTAGATATAATAGATAATAATGGACACACTGTCCTACCTCCTGTACTGACACATCCCACAGTTAGATATAATATATAATAATGGACACACAGTCCCACCTCCTGTAGTGACATGTCCCGCAGTTATATAGAATATATAATAATGGAGACACAGTCCAAACCCCGGTACTGACACGTCCCACAATAATATATAATATATACTCATAGACACACAGTCCCACCTACTGTACCGACACATCCCACAGTTATATATAATAATGGACACACAGTCCAAACCCCGGTACTGACACGTCCCACAATAACATATAATATATACTCATAGACACACAGTCCCACCACCTGCAATGACACATCCCACAGTTATATCTAATATGTAATAATGGACACACAGTCCCACCTCCTGTACTGACACATCCCATAGTTATATCTAATATATAATAATGGACACACAGTCCCACCTCCTGCACTGACACATCCCACAGTTATATCTAATATATAATAATGGACACACAGTCGCACCTCCTGTACTGACACATCCCAGAGTTATATATAATAAATAATAATGGACACACAGTCCCACCTCCTGTACTGACACATCCCACAGTTATATATAATAATGGACACACAGTCCCACCTCCTGTACTGACACATCCCACAGTTAGAAATAATAATGGACACACAGTCCCACCTCCTGTACTGACACATCCCACACTTAAATATAATAATGGACACACAGTCCCACCTCCTGTACTGACACATCCCAGAGTTATATATAATAAATAATAATGGACACACAGTCCCACCTCCTGTACTGACACATTCCACAGTTATATATAATAATGGACACACAGTCCCACCTCCTGCACTGACACATCCCACAATAATAAATAATATATAACAATGGACACACAGTCCCACCTCCTGTACTGATACATCCCAGAGTTTTATATAATAAATAATAATGGACACACAGTCCCACCTCCTGTACTGACACATCCCACAGTTATATATAATAATGGACACACAGTCCCACCTCCTGTATTGACACATCCCACAGTTATATATAATAATGGACACACAGTCCCACCTCCTGTACTGACACATCCCAGAGTTATATATAATAAATAATAATGGACACACAGTCCCACCTCCTGTACTGACACATCCCACAGTTATATATAATAAAGGACACACAGTCCCACCTCCTGCACTGACACATCCCACAATAATGTATAATATATAACAATGGAAACACAGTCCCACCTCCAGTACTGACACATCCCAGAGTTATATATAATAAATAATAATGGACACACAGTCCCACCTCCTGTACTGACACATCCCACAGTTATATATAATAATGGACACACAGTCCCACCTCCTGTACTGACACATCCCACAATCATATATAATATATAATAATGGACACACAGTCCCACCTCCTGAACTGACACGTCCCACAGTTATATATAATAAATAATAATTGACACACAGTCCCACCTCCTGTACTGACACATCCCACAGTTATATATAACATATAATAATGGACACACCGTCCCACCTCCTGTACTGACACATCCCACATTTATATATAATATATAATAATGGAAACACAGTCCCACCTCCTGTACTGACACATCCCACAGTTATATATAACATATAATAATGGACACACCGTCCCACCTCCTGCACTGACACATCCCACAATTATATATAATATATAATAATGGACGCACAGTCCCACCTCCTCGACTGAAACGTTCCACTGTTATATATAATATATAATAATGGACGCACAGTCCCACCTCCTCGACTGACACGTTCCACAGTTATATATAATATATAATAATGGACGCACAGTCCCACCTCCTCGACTGACACGTTACACAGTTATATATAATATATAATAATGGACACACAGTCCCACCTCCTCGACTGACACGTTCCACAGTTATATATAATATATAATAATCGACACACAGTCCCACCTCCCGCACTGACACATCCCACAGTTATATACAATATATAATAATGGAAGCACAGTCCCACATCCTGTACTGACATATCCCATAGTTATATATAATAAATAATAATGGACACACAGTCCCACCTCCTGTACTGACACATCCCACAGTTATATACAATATATAATAATGGAAGCACAGTCCCACATCCTGTACTGACACATCCCACAGTTATATATAATATATAATAATGGACACACAGTCCCACCTCCTGTACTGACACATCCCACAGTTATATATAATATATAATAATGGACACACAGTCCCACCTCCTGTACTGACACATCCCACAGTTATATATAATATATAATAATGGACGCACAGTCCCACCTCCAGTACTGACACATCCCACAGTTATATATAATATAAAATAATGGACACACTGTCCCACCTCCTGTACTGACACATCCCACAGTTACATATAATATATAATAATGGACACACAGTCCCACCTCCTGTACTGACACATCCCACAGTTATATATAATATATAATAATGGACACACAGTCGCACCTCCTGCCCTGACACATCCCACATTTATATATAATATATAATAATGGACACACAGTCCCACCTCCTGTACTGACACATCCCACAGTTATATATAATATATAATAATGGACACACAGTCCCACCTCCTGTACTGACACATCCCACAGTTATATATAATATATAATAATGGACACACAGTCCCACCTCCTGTACTGACACATCCCACATTTATATATAATATATAATAATGGACACACAGTCCCACCTCCTGTACTGACACATCCCACAGTTATATATAATATATAATAATGGACACACAGTCCCACCTCCTGTACTGACACATCCCACATTTATATATAATATATAATAATGGACACACAGTCCCACCTCCTGTACTGACACATCCCACAGTTATATATAATATATAATAATGGACACACAGTCCCACCTCCTGTACTGACACATCCCACAGTTATATATAATATATAATAATGGACACACAGTCCCACCTCCTGTACTGACACATCCCACATTTATATATAATATATAATAATGGACACACAGTCCCACCTCCTGTACTGACACATCCCACAGTTATATATATTAAATAAAAATGGACACACAGTCCAACCTCCTGCACTGACACATCCCACAGTTATAAATAATATATAATAATGGACACACATTCCCACCTCCTGTACTGACACATCCCACATTTATATATAATATATAATAATAGACACACAGTCCCACCTCCTGTACTGACACTTCCCACAGTTATATATAATATATAATAATGGACACACAGTCCAACCTCCTGCACTGACACATCCCACAGTTATAAATAATATATAATAATGGACACACAGTCCCACCTCCTGTACTGACACATCCCACAGTTATATATAATATATAATAATGGACACACAGTCCCACCTCCTGTACTGACACATCCCACAGTTATATATATTAAATAAAAATGGACACACAGTCCAACCTCCTGTACTGACACATCCCACAGTTATAAATAATATATAATAATGGACACACAGTCCCACCTCCTGTACTGACACATCCCACAGTTATATATAATATATAATAATGGACACACAGTCCCACCTCCTGTACTGACACATCCCACAGTTATAAATAATATATAATAATGGACACACAGTCCCACCTCCTGTACTGACACATCCCACAGTTATAAATAATATATAATAATGGACACACAGTCCCACCTCCTGTACTGACACATCCCACAGTTATATATAATATATAATAATGGACACACAGTCCCACCTCCTGTACTGACACATCCCACAGTTATATATAATATATAATAATGGACACACAGTCCCACCTCCTGTACTGACACATCCCACATTTATATATAATATATAATAATGGACACACAGTCCCACCTCCTGTACTGACACATCCCACATTTATATATAATATATAATAATGGACACACAGTCCCACCTCCTGTACTGACACATCCACAGTTATATATAATAAATAATAATGAACACACAGTCCCACCTCCTGTACTGACACATCCCACAGTTATATATAATATATAATAATGGACACACAGTCCCACCTCCTGTACTGACACATCCCACATTTATATATAATATATAATAATAGACACACAGTCCCACCTCCTGTACTGACACATCCCACAGTTATATACAATATATAATAATGGACACACAGACCCACCTCCTGTACTGACACATCCCACAGTTATATATATTAAATAAAAATGGACACACAGTCCAACCTCCTGCACTGACACATCCCACAGTTATAAATAATATATAATAATGGACACACTGACCCACCTCCTGTACTGACACATCCCACAGTTATATATAATATATAATAATGGACACACAGTCCCACCTCCTGTACTGACACATCCCACAGTTATATATAATATATAATAATGGACACACAGTCCCACCTCCTGTACTGACACATCCCACAGTTATATATAATATATAATAATGGACACACAGTCCCACCTCCTGTACTGACACATCCCACAGTTATATATAATATAAAATAATGGACACACAGTCCCACCTCCTGTACTGACACATCCCACAGTTATATACAATATATAATAATCGACACACAGTCCCACCTCCTGTACTGACACATCCCACAGTTATATATAATACATAAAAATGGACACACAGTCCCACCTCCTGCACTGACACATCCCACAGTTATATATAATATATAATAATGGACACACAGTCCCACCTCCTGCACTGACACATCCCACAGTTATAAATAATATATAATAATGGACACACAGTCCCACCTCCTGTCCTGACACATCCCACAGTTATATATAATATAAAATAATGGACACACAGTCCCACCTCCTGTACTGACACATCCCACAGTTACATATAACATATAATAATGGACACACAGTCCCACCTCCGGAACTGACACATCCAATAGTTATATATAATAAATAATAATGGAAACACAGTCCCACCTCCTGTACTAACACATCCTACAGTTATATATAAAATATAATAATGGACACACTGTCCCACCTCGTGTACTGACACGTCCCACAGTTATATATAATAAATTATAATGGACACACAGTCCCACCTCCTGCACTGACACATCCCACAATTATATATAATATATAATAATGGACGCACAGTCCCACCTCCTCGACTGACACGTTCCACAGTTATATATAATATATAATAATGGACGCAAAGTCCCACCTCCTCGACTGACACGTTCCACAGTTATATATAATATATAATAATGGACGCACAGTCCCACCTCCTCGACTGACACGTTCCACAGTTATATATAATATATAATAATAGACGCACAGTCCCAACTCCTCGACTGACACGTTACACAGTTATATATAATATATAATAATGGACGCACAGTCCCACCTCCTCGACTGACACGTTCCACAGTTATATATAATATATAATAATGGACGCACAGTTCCACCTCCTCGACTGACACGTTCCACAGTTATATATAATATATAATAATGGACGCACAGTCCCACCTCCTCGACTGACACGTTCCACTGTTATATATAATATATAATAATGGACACACAGTCCCACCTCCCGCACTGACACATCCCACAGTTAAATATAATATATAATAATGAACACACAGTCCCAAAACCTGCACTGACACGTTCCACAGTTATATATAATATATAATAATGGACACACAGTCCCACCTCCCGCACTGACACATCCCACAGTTAAATATAATATATAATAATGAACACACAGTCCCAAAACCTGCACTGACACATCCCACAGTTATATATAATATATAATAATGGACGCACTGTCCCACCTCCTTGACTGACACGTTCCACAGTTATATATAATATATAATAATGGACGCACAGTCCCACCTCCTCGACTGAAACGTTCCACTGTTATATATAATATATAATAATGGACGCACAGTCCCACCTCCTCGACTGACACGTTCCACAGTTATATATAATATATAATAATGGACGCACAGTCCCACCTCCTCGACTGACACGTTACACAGTTATATATAATATATAATAATGGACACACAGTCCCACCTCCTCGACTGACACGTTCCACAGTTATATATAATATATAATAATCGACACACAGTCCCACCTCCCGCACTGACACATCCCACAGTTATATACAATATATAATAATGGAAGCACAGTCCCACATCCTGTACTGACATATCCCATAGTTATATATAATAAATAATAATGGACACACAGTCCCACCTCCTGTACTGACACATCCCACAGTTATATATAATATATAATAATGGACACACAGTCCCACCTCCTGGACTGACACATCCCACAGTTATATATAATATATAATAATCGACACACAGTCCCACCTCCCGCACTGACACATCCCACAGTGATATACAATATATAATAATGGAAGCACAGTCCCACATCCTGTACTGACACATCCCACAGTTATATATAATATATAATAATGGACACACAGTCCCACCTCCTGTACTGACACATCCCACAGTTATATATAATATATAATAATGGACGCACAGTCCCACCTCCAGTACTGACACATCCCACAGTTATATATAATATAAAATAATGGACACACTGTCCCACCTCCTGTACTGACACATCCCACAGTTACATATAATATATAATAATGGACACACAGTCCCACCTCCTGGACTGACACATCCCACAGTTATATATAATATATAATAATGGACACACAGTCCCACCTCCTGTACTGACACATCCCACATTTATATATAATATATAATAATGGACACACAGTCCCACCTCCTGTACTGACACATCCCACAGTTATATATAATATATAATAATGGACACACAGTCCCACCTCCTGTACTGACACATCCCACAGTTATATATAATATATAATAATGGACACACAGTCCCACCTCCTGTACTGACACATCCCACATTTATATATAATATAAAATAATGGACACACAGTCCCACCTCCTGTACTGACACATCCCACAGTTACATATAACATATAATAATGGACACACAGTCCCACCTCCGGAACTGACACATCCAATAGTTATATATAATAAATAATAATGGAAACACAGTCCCACCTCCTGTACTAACACATCCTACAGTTATATATAAAATATAATAATGGACACACTGTCCCACCTCGTGTACTGACACGTCCCACAGTTATATATAATAAATAATAATGGACACACAGTCCCACCTCCTGCACTGACACATCCCACAATTATATATAATATATAATAATGGACGCACAGTCCCACCTCCTCGACTGACACGTTCCACAGTTATATATAATATATAATAATGGACGCAAAGTCCCACCTCCTCGACTGACACGTTCCACAGTTATATATAATATATAATAATGGACGCACAGTCCCACCTCCTCGACTGACACGTTCCACAGTTATATATAATATATAATAATAGACGCACAGTCCCACCTCCTCGACTGACACGTTACACAGTTATATATAATATATAATAATGGACGCACAGTCCCACCTCCTCGACTGACACGTTCCACAGTTATATATAATATATAATAATGGACGCACAGTTCCACCTCCTCGACTGACACGTTCCACAGTTATATATAATATATAATAATGGACGCACAGTCCCACCTCCTCGACTGACACGTTCCACTGTTATATATAACATATAATAATGGACACACAGTCCCACCTCCCGCACTGACACATCCCACAGTTAAATATAATATATAATAATGAACACACAGTCCCAAAACCTGCACTGACACGTTCCACAGTTATATATAATATATAATAATGGACACACAGTCCCACCTCCCGCACTGACACATCCCACAGTTAAATATAATATATAATAATGAACACACAGTCCCAAAACCTGCACTGACACATCCCACAGTTATATATAATATATAATAATGGACGCACTGTCCCACCTCCTTGACTGACACGTTCCACAGTTATATATAATATATAATAATGGACGCACAGTCCCACCTCCTCGACTGAAACGTTCCACTGTTATATATAATATATAATAATGGACGCACAGTCCCACCTCCTCGACTGACACGTTCCACAGTTATATATAATATATAATAATGGACGCACAGTCCCACCTCCTCGACTGACACGTTACACAGTTATATATAATATATAATAATGGACACACAGTCCCACCTCCTCGACTGACACGTTCCACAGTTATATATAATATATAATAATCGACACACAGTCCCACCTCCCGCACTGACACATCCCACAGTTATATACAATATATAATAATGGAAGCACAGTCCCACATCCTGTACTGACATATCCCATAGTTATATATAATAAATAATAATGGACACACAGTCCCACCTCCTGTACTGACACATCCCACAGTTATATATAATATATAATAATGGACACACAGTCCCACCTCCTGGACTGACACATCCCACAGTTATATATAATATATAATAATCGACACACAGTCCCACCTCCCGCACTGACACATCCCACAGTGATATACAATATATAATAATGGAAGCACAGTCCCACATCCTGTACTGACACATCCCACAGTTATATATAATATATAATAATGGACACACAGTCCCACCTCCTGTACTGACACATCCCACAGTTATATATAATATATAATAATGGACGCACAGTCCCACCTCCAGTACTGACACATCCCACAGTTATATATAATATAAAATAATGGACACACTGTCCCACCTCCTGTACTGACACATCCCACAGTTACATATAATATATAATAATGGACACACAGTCCCACCTCCTGGACTGACACATCCCACAGTTATATATAATATATAATAATGGACACACAGTCCCACCTCCTGTACTGACACATCCCACATTTATATATAATATATAATAATGGACACACAGTCCCACCTCCTGTACTGACACATCCCACAGTTATATATAATATATAATAATGGACACACAGTCCCACCTCCTGTACTGACACATCCCACAGTTATATATAATATATAATAATGGACACACAGTCCCACCTCCTGTACTGACACATCCCACATTTATATATAATATATAATAATGGACACACAGTCCCACCTCCTGTACTGACACATCCCACAGTTATATATAATATATAATAATGGACACACAGTCCCACCTCCTGTACTGACACATCCCACATTTATATATAATATATAATAATGGACACACAGTCCCACCTCCTGTACTGACACATCCCACAGTTATATATAATATATAATAATGGACACACAGTCCCACCTCCTGTACTGACACATCCCACAGTTATATATAATATATAATAATGGACACACAGTCCCACCTCCTGTACTGACACATCCCACATTTATATATAATATATAATAATGGACACACAGTCCCACCTCCTGTACTGACACATCCCACAGTTATATATATTAAATAAAAATGGACACACAGTCCAACCTCCTGCACTGACACATCCCACAGTTATAAATAATATATAATAATGGACACACAGTCCCACCTCCTGTACTGACACATCCCACATTTATATATAATATATAATAATAGACACACAGTCCCACCTCCTGTACTGACACATCCCACAGTTATATATATTAAATAAAAATGGACACACAGTCCAACGTCCTGCACTGACACATCCCACAGTTATAAATAATATATAATAATGGACACACAGTCCCACCTCCTGTACTGACACATCCCACAGTTATATATAATATATAATAATGGACACACAGTCCCACCTCCTGTACTGACACATCCCACAGTTATATATATTAAATAAAAATGGACACACAGTCCAACCTCCTGTACTAACACATCCCACAGTTATAAATAATATATAATAATGGACACACAGTCCCACCTCCTGTACTGCCACATCCCACAGTTATATATAATATATAATAATGGACACACAGTCCCACCTCCTGTACTGACACATCCCACAGTTATAAATAATATATAATAATGGACACACAGTCCCACCTCCTGTACTGACACATCCCACAGTTATAAATAATATATAATAATGGACAAACAGTCCCACCTCCTGTACTGACACATCCCACAGTTATATATAATATATAATAATGGACACACAGTCCCACCTCCTGTACTGACACATCCCACAGTTATATATAATATATAATAATGGACACACAGTCCCACCTCCTGTACTGACACATCCCACATTTATATATAATATATAATAATGGACACACAGTCCCACCTCCTGTACTGACACATCCCACATTTATATATAATATATAATAATGGACACACAGTCCCACCTCCTGTACTGACACATCCACAGTTATATATAATAAATAATAATGAACACACAGTCCCACCTCCTGTACTGACACATCCCACAGTTATATATAATATATAATAATGGACACACAGTCCCACCTCCTGTACTGACACATCCCACATTTATATATAATATATAATAATAGACACACAGTCCCACCTCCTGTACTGACACATCCCACAGTTATATACAATATATAATAATGGACACACAGTCCCACCTCCTGTACTGACACATCCCACAGTTATATATATTAAATAAAAATGGACACACAGTCCAACCTCCTGCACTGACACATCCCACAGTTATAAATAATATATAATAATGGACACACTGACCCACCTCCTGTACTGACACATCCCACAGTTATATATAATATATAATAATGGACACACAGTCCCACCTCCTGTACTGACACATCCCACAGTTATATATAATATATAATAATGGACACACAGTCCCACCTCCTGTACTGACACATCCCACAGTTATATATAATATATAATAATGGACACACAGTCCCACCTCCTGTACTGACACATCCCACAGTTATATATAATATAAAATAATGGACACACAGTCCCACCTCCTGTACTGACACATCCCACAGTTATATACAATATATAATAATCGACACACAGTCCCACCTCCTGTACTGACACATCCCACAGTTATATATAATACATAAAAATGGACACACAGTCCCACCTCCTGCACTGACACATCCCACAGTTATATATAATATATAATAATGGACACACAGTCCCACCTCCTGCACTGACACATCCCACAGTTATAAATAATATATAATAATGGACACACAGTCCCACCTCCTGTCCTGACACATCCCACAGTTATATATAATATAAAATAATGGACACACAGTCCCACCTCCTGTACTGACACATCCCACAGTTACATGTAACATATAATAATGGACACACAGTCCCACCTCCGGAACTGACACATCCAACAGTTATATATAATAAATAATAATGGAAACACAGTCCCACCTCCTGTACTAACACATCCTACAGTTATATATAAAATATAATAATGGACACACTGTCCCACCTCGTGTACTGACACGTCCCACAGTTATATATAATAAATAATAATGGACAGACAGTCCCACCTCCTGCACTGACACATCCCACAATTATATATAATATATAATAATGGACGCACAGTCCCACCTCCTCGACTGACACGTTCCACAGTTATATATAATATATAATAATGGACGCACAGTCCCACCTCCTCGACTGACACGTTCCACAGTTATATATAATATATAATAATGGACGCACAGTCCCACCTCCTCGACTGACACGTTCCACAGTTATATATAATATATAATAATAGACGCACAGTCCCACCTCCTCGACTGACACGTTACACAGTTATATATAATATATAATAATGGACGCACAGTCCCACCTCCTCGACTGACACGTTCCACAGTTATATATAATATATAATAATGGACGCACAGTTCCACCTCCTCGACTGACACGTTCCACAGTTATATATAATATATAATAATGGACGCACAGTCCCACCTCCTCGACTGACACGTTCCACTGTTATATATAATATATAATAATGGACACACAGTATCACCTCCTCGGCTGACACGTTCCACAGTTATATATAATATATAATAATGGACACACAGTCCCACCTCCCGCACTGACACATCCCACAGTTAAATATAATATATAATAATGAACACACAGTCCCAAAACCTGCACTGACACATTCCACAGTTATATATAATAAAAAATAATGGACACACAGTCCCACCTCCTGTACTGACACATCCCACAGTTATATATAATATATAATAATGGACACACAGTCCCACCTCCTGTACTGACACATCCCATAGTTATATATAATAAATAATAATGGACACACTGTCCCACTTCCTGCGCTGACACATCCCACAGTTATATATAATATATAATAATGGTCACACTGTCCCACCTCCGGTACTGACACATCCCACAGTTATATATAATATATAATAATGGACACACAGTCCCAAAACCTGCACTGACACATTCCACAGTTATATATAAAAAAAATAATGGACACACAGTCCCACCTCCTGTACTGACACATCCCACAGTTATATATAATATATAATAATGGACACACAGTCCCACCTCCTGTACTGACACATCCCACAGTTATATATAATAAATAATAATGGACACACAGTCCCACCTCCTGTACTGACACATCCCACAGTTATATATAATATATAATAATGGACGCACAGTCCCACCTCCAGTACTGACACATCCCACAGTTATATATAATATAAAATAATGGACACACAGTCCCACCTCCTGTACTGACACATCCCACACTTATATATAATAATGGACACACAGTCCCACCTCCTGTACTGACACATCCCAGAGTTATATATAATAAATAATAATGGACACACAGTCCCACCTCCTGTACTGACACATTCCACAGTTATATATAATAATGGACACATAGTCCCACCTCCTGCACTGACACATCCCACAATAATAAATAATATATAACAATGGACACACAGTCCCACCTCCTGTACTGACACATCCCAGAGTTTTATATAATAAATAATAATGGACACACAGTCCCACCTCCTGTACTGACACATCCCACAGTTATATATAATAATGGACACACAGTCCCACCTCCTGTACTGACACATCCCACAGTTATATATAATAATGGACACACAGTCCCACCTCCTGTACTGACACATCCCAGAGTTATATATAATAAATAATAATGGACACACAGTCCCACCTCCTGTACTGACACATCCCACAGTTATATATAATAAAGGACACACAGTCCCACCTCCTGCACTGACACATCCCACAATAATGTATAATATATAACAATGGAAACACAGTCCCACCTCCTGTACTGACACATCCCAGAGTTATATATAATAAATAATAATGGACACACAGTCCCACCTCCTGTACTGACACATCCCACAGTTATATATAATAATGGACACACAGTCCCACCTCCTGTACTGACACATCCCACAATCATATATAATATATAATAATGGACACACAGTCCCACCTCCTGAACTGACACGTCCCAAAGTTATATATAATAAATAATAATTGACACACAGTCCCACCTCCTGTACTGACACATCCCACAGTTATATCTAACATATAATAATGGACACACCGTCCCACCTCCTGTACTGACACATCCCACATTTATATATAATATATAATAATGGAAACACAGTCCCACCTCCTGTACTGACACATCCCACAGTTATATATAACATATAATAATGGACACACCGTCCCACCTCCTGTACTGACACATCCCACAATTATATATAATAAATAATAATGGAAACACAGTCCCACCTCCTGTACTAACACATCCTACAGTTATATATAATATATAATAATGGACACATGTCCCACCTCCTGTAATGACACGTCCCACAGTTATATATAATAAATAATAATGGACACACAGTCCCACCTCCTGCACTGACACATCCCACAATTATATATAATATATAATAATGGACGCACAGTCCCACCTCCTTGACTGACACGTTCCACAGTTATATATAATATATAATAATGGACGCACAGTCCCACCTCCTCGACTGAAACGTTCCACTGTTATATATAATATATAATAATGGACGCACAGTCCCACCTCCTCGACTGACACGTTCCACAGTTATATATAATATATAATAATGGACGCACAGTCCCACCTCCTCGACTGACACGTTACACAGTTATATATAATATATAATAATGGACACACAGTCCCACCTCCTCGACTGACACGTTCCACAGTTATATATAATATATAATAATCGACACACAGTCCCACCTCCCGCACTGACACATCCCACAGTTATATACAATATATAATAATGGAAGCACAGTCCCACATCCTGTACTGACATATCCCATAGTTATATATAATAAATAATAATGGACACACAGTCCCACCTCCTGTACCGACACATCCCACAGTAAAAAATAATATATAATAATGGACACACAGTCCCACCTCCTGTACTGACACATCCCACAGTAAAAAATAATATATAATAATGGACACACAGTCCCACCTCCTGTACTGACACATCCCACAGTAAAAAATAATATATAATAATGGACACACAGTCCCACCTCCTGTACTGACACATCCCACAGTTATATATAATATATAATAATGGACACACAGTCCCTCCTCCTGTACTGACACATCCCACAGTTATATATAATATATAATAATGGACACACAGTCCCACCTCCTGTACTGACACATCCCACAGTTATATATAATATATAATAATGGACACACAGTCCCTCCTCCTGTACTGACACATCCCACAGTTATATATAATATATAATAATGGACACACAGTCCCTCCTCCTGTACTGACACATCCCACAGTAAAAAATAATATATAATAATGGACACACAGTCCCACCTCCTGTACTGACACATCCCACAGTTATATATAATATATAATAATGGACACACAGTCCCTCCTCCTGTACTGACACATCCCACAGTAAAAAATAATATATAATAATGGACACACAGTCCCACTACCTGCACTGACACATCCCACAGTTATATACAATATATAATAATGGACACACAGTCCCACTACCTGCACTGACACATCCCACAGTTATATACAATATATAATAATGGACACACAGTCCCACCTCCTGTACTGACACATCCCACAGTTATATATAATATATAATAATGGACACACAGTCCCACCGCCTGCACTGACACATCCCACAGTTATATATAATATATAATAATGGACACACAGTCCCACTACCTGCACTGACACATCCCACAGTTATATATAATAAATAATAATGGACACACAGTCCCACCGCCTGCAATGACACATCCCACAGTTATATATAATATATAATAATGGACACACAGTCCCACTACCTGCACTGACACATCCCACAGTTATATATAATATATAATAATGGACACACAGTCCCACCTCCTGTACTGACACGTCCCACAGTTATATATAATATATAATAATGGACACACAGTCCCACCTCCTGTACTGACACGTCCCACAGTTATATATAATATATAATAATGGACACACAGTCTCACCTCCTGTACTGACACAACCCACAGTTATATATAATATACAATAATGGACACACTGTCCCACTACCTGTACTGACACATCCCACAGTTATATATAATATATAATAATGGACACACAGTCCCACCTCCTGTACTGACACATCCCACAGTTATATATAATATATAATAATGGACACACAGTCCCACTACCTGTACTGACACATCCCACAGTTATATATAATATATAATAATGGACACACAGTCCCACTACCTGTACTGACACATCCCACAGTTATATATAATATATAATAATGGACACACAGTCCCACTACCTGTACTGACACATCCCACAGTTATATATAATATATAATAATGGACACACAGTCCCACTACCTGTACTGACACATCCCACAGTTATATATAATATATAATAATGGACACACAGTCCCACTACCTGTACTGACACATCCCACAGTTATATATAATATATAATAATGGACACACAGTCCCACTACCTGTACTGACACATCCCACAGTTATATATAATAAATAATGATGAACACACAGTCCCACCTCCTGTACTGACACATCCCACAGTTATATATAATATATAATAATGGACACACAGTCCCACTACCTGTACTGACACATCCCACAGTTATATATAATATATAATAATGGACACACAGTCCCACTACCTGTACTGACACATCCCACAGTTATATATAATATATAATAATGGACACACAGTCCCACTACCTGCACTGACACATCCCACAGTTATATATAATATATAATAATGGACACACAGTCCCACTACCTGTACTGACACATCCCACAGTTATATATAATATATAATAATGGACACACAGTCCCACTACCTGTACTGACACATCCCACAGTTATATATAATATATAATAATGGACACACAGTCCCACTACCTGCACTGACACATCCCACAGTTATATATAATATATAATAATGGACACACAGTCCCACCTCCTGTACTGACACATCCCACAGTTATATATAATATATAATAATGGACGCACAGTCCCACCTCCTGCACTGACACATCCCACAGTTAAATATAATATATAATAATGGACACACAGTCCCACCTCCTGCACTGACACATCCCACAGTTATATATAATATAAAATAATGGACACACAGTCCCACCTCCTGGACTGCACATCCCACAGTTATATATAATATATAATAATGGACACACTGTCCCACCTCCGGTACTGACACAACCCACAGTTATGTATAATATAAAATAATGGACACACAGTCCCACCTCCTGCACTGACACATCCCACAGTTATATATAATATAAAATAATGGACACACAGTCCCACCTCCTGTACTGACACATCCAACAGTTATATATAATATATAATAATGGACACACCGTCCCACCTCCTGTACTGACACATCCCACAGTTATATATAATATATAATAATGGACGCACAGTCCCACATCCTGCACTGACACATTCCACTGTTATATATAATATATAATAATGGACGCACAGTCCCACCTCCAGTACTGACACATCCCACAGTTATATATAATATATAATAATGGACGCACAGTCCCACATCCTGCACTGACACATCCCACAGTTATATACAATATATAATAATCGACACACAGTCCCACCTCCTGTACTGACACATCCCACAGTTATATATAATATATAATAATGGACGCACAGTCCCACCTCCAGTACTGACACATCCCACAGTTATATATAATATATAATAATGGACACACAGTCCCACCTCCTGTACTGACACATCCCACAGTTATATATAATATATAATAATGGACACACAGTCCCTCCTCCTGTACTGACACATCCCACAGTTATATATAATATATAATAATGGACACACAGTCCCTCCTCCTGTACTGACACATCCCACAGTAAAAAATAATATATAATAATGGACACACAGTCCCACCTCCTGTACTGACACATCCCACAGTTATATATAATATATAATAATGGACACACAGTCCCTCCTCCTGTACTGACACATCCCACAGTAAAAAATAATATATAATAATGGACACACAGTCCCACTACCTGCACTGACACATCCCACAGTTATATACAATATATAATAATGGACACACAGTCCCACTACCTGCACTGACACATCCCACAGTTATATACAATACATAATAATGGACACACAGTCCCACCTCCTGTACTGACACATCCCACAGTTATATATAATATATAATAATGGACACACAGTCCCACCGCCTGCACTGACACATCCCACAGTTATATATAATATATAATAATGGACACACAGTCCCACTACCTGCACTGACACATCCCACAGTTATATATAATAAATAATAATGGACACACAGTCCCACCGCCTGCACTGACACATCCCACAGTTATATATAATATATAATAATGGACACACAGTCCCACTACCTGCACTGACACATCCCACAGTTATATATAATATATAATAATGGACACACAGTCCCACCTCCTGTACTGACACGTCCCACAGTTATATATAATATATAATAATGGACACACAGTCCCACCTCCTGTACTGACACGTCCCACAGTTATATATAATATATAATAATGGACACACAGTCTCACCTCCTGTACTGACACAACCCACAGTTATATATAATATACAATAATGGACACACTGTCCCACTACCTGTACTGACACATCCCACAGTTATATATAATATATAATAATGGACACACAGTCCCACCTCCTGTACTGACACATCCCACAGTTATATATAATATATAATAATGGACACACAGTCCCACTACCTGTACTGACACATCCCACAGTTATATATAATATATAATAATGGACACACAGTCCCACTACCTGTACTGACACATCCCACAGTTATATATAATATATAATAATGGACACACAGTCCCACTACCTGTACTGACACATCCCACAGTTATATATAATATATAATAATGGACACACAGTCCCACTACCTGTACTGACACATCCCACAGTTATATATAATATATAATAATGGACACACAGTCCCACTACCTGTACTGACACATCCCACAGTTATATATAATATATAATAATGGACACACAGTCCCACTACCTGTACTGACACATCCCACAGTTATATATAATAAATAATGATGAACACACAGTCCCACCTCCTGTACTGACACATCCCACAGTTATATATAATATATAATAATGGACACACAGTCCCACTACCTGTACTGACACATCCCACAGTTATATATAATATATAATAATGGACACACAGTCCCACTACCTGTACTGACACATCCCACAGTTATATATAATATATAATAATGGACACACAGTCCCACTACCTGCACTGACACATCCCACAGTTATATATAATATATAATAATGGACACACAGTCCCACTACCTGTACTGACACATCCCACAGTTATATATAATATATAATAATGGACACACAGTCCCACTACCTGTACTGACACATCCCACAGTTATATATAATATATAATAATGGACACACAGTCCCACTACCTGCACTGACACATCCCACAGTTATATATAATATATAATAATGGACACACAGTCCCACCTCCTGTACTGACACATCCCACAGTTATATATAATAAAAAATAATGGACACACAGTCCCACCTCCTGTACTGACACATCCAACAGTTATATATAATATATAATAATGGACACACAGTCCCACCTCCTGTACTGACACATCCCACAGTTAAATATAATATATAATAATGGACACACAGTCCCACCTCCAGTACTGACACATCCCACAGTTATATATAATATATAATAATGGACGCACAGTCCCACCTCCTGCACTGACACATCCCACAGTTAAATATAATATATAATAATGGACACACAGTCCCACCTCCTGCACTGACACATCCCACAGTTATATATAATATAAAATAATGGACACACAGTCCCACCTCCTGGACTGACACATCCCACAGTTATATATAATATATAATAATGGACACACTGTCCCACCTCCGGTACTGACACAAACCACAGTTATGTATAATATAAAATAATGGACACACAGTCCCACCTCCTGCACTGACACATCCCACAGTTATATATAATATAAAATAATGGACACACAATCCCACCTCCTGTACTGACACATCCAACAGTTATATATAATATATAATAATGGACACACAGTCCCACCTCCTGTACTGACACATCCCACAGTTATATATAATATATAATAATGGACGCACAGTCCCACATCCTGCACTGACACATTCCACTGTTATATATAATATATAATAATGGACGCACAGTCCCACCTCCAGTACTGACACATCCCACAGTTATATATAATATATAATAATGGACGCACAGTCCCACATCCTGCACTGACACATCCCACAGTTATATACAATATATAATAATCGACACACAGTCCCACCTCCTGTACTGACACATCCCACAGTTATATATAATATATAATAATGGACGCACAGTCCCACCTCCAGTACTGACACATCCCACAGTTATATATAATATATAATAATGGACACACTGTCCCACATCCTGCACTGACACATCCCACAGTTATATATAATATATAATAATGGACACACTGTCCCACATCCTGCACTGACACATTCCACAGTTATATATAATATAAAATAATGGACACACAGTCCCACCTCCTGGACTGACACATCCCACAGTTATATATAATATATAATAATGGACACACTGTCCCACATCCTGCACTGACACATCCCACAGTTATATACAATATATAATAATCGACACACAGTCCCACCTCCTGTACTGACACATCCCACAGTTATATATAATATATAATAATGGACGCACAGTCCCACATCCTGCACTGACACATTCCACTGTTATATATAATATAAAATAATGGACACACTGTCCCACATCCTGCACTGACACATTCCACTGTTATATATAATATATAATAATGGACGCACAGTCCCACCTCCAGTACTGACACATCCCACAGTTATATATAATATATAATAATGGACGCACAGTCCCACCTCCAGTACTGACACATCCCACAGTTATATATAATATATAATAATGGACGCACAGTCCCACATCCTGCACTGACACATCCCACAGTTATATACAATATATAATAATCGACATACAGTCCCACCTCCTGTACTGACACATCCCACAGTTATATATAATATATAATAATGGACGCACAGTCCCACCTCCAGTACTGACACATCCCACAGTTATATATAATATATAATAATGGACACACTGTCCCACATCCTGCACTGACACATCCCACAGTTATATATAATATATAATAATGGACACACTGTCCCACATCCTGCACTGACACATTCCACAGTTATATATAATATAAAATAATGGACACACAGTCCCACCTCCTGGACTGACACATCCCACAGTTATATATAATATATAATAATGGACACACTGTCCCACATCCTGCACTGACACATCCCACAGTTATATACAATATATAATAATCGACACACAGTCCCACCTCCTGTACTGACACATCCCACAGTTATATATAATATATAATAATGGACGCACAGTCCCACCTCCCGCACTGACACATCCCACAGTTATATACAATATATAATAATCGACACACAGTCCCACCTCCTGTACTGACACATCCCACAGTTATATATAATATATAATAATGGACGCACAGTCCCACCTCCAGTACTGACACATCCCACAGTTATATATAATATAAAATAATGGACACACAGTCCCACATCCTGCACTGACACATTCCACTGTTATATATAATATATAATAATGGACACACAGTCCCACCTCCTGTACTGACACATCCCACAGTTATATATAATATATAATAATGGACACACTGTCCCACATCCTGCACTGACACATTCCACTGTTATATATAATATATAATAATGGACACACAGTCCCACCTCCTGTACTGACACGTCCCACAGTTATATATAATATATAATAATGGATACACAGTCCCACCTCCTGTACTGACACATCCCACAGTTATATATAATATATAATAATGGACGCACAGTCCCACCTCCAGTACTGACACATCCCACAGTTATATATAATATATAATAATGGACACACATTCCCACCTCCTGTACTGACACATCCCACAGTTATATATAATATATAATAATGGACACACAGTCCCACCTCCAGTACTGACACATCCCACAGTTATATATAATATATAATAATGGACGCACAGTCCCACCTCCAGTACTGACACATCCCACAGTTATATATAATATATAATAATGGACGCACAGTCCCACCTCCAGTACTGACACATCCCACAGTTATATATAATATAAAATAATGGACACACTGTCCCACCTCCTGCACTGACACATTCCACTGTTATATATAATATATAATAATGGACACACAGTCCCACCTCCTGTACTGACACATCCCACAGTTATATATAATATATAATAATGGACGCACAGTCCCACCTCCAGTACTGACACATCCCACAGTTATATATAATATATAATAATGGACGCACAGTCCCACCTCCTGCACTGACACATCCCACAGTTATATATAATATATAATAATGGACGCACAGTCCCACCTCCAGTACTGACACATCCCACAGTTATATATAATATATAATAATGGACGCACAGTCCCACCTCCAGTACTGACACATCCCACAGTTATATATAATATATAATAATGGACGCACAGTCCCACCTCCTGCACTGACACATCCCACAGTTATATATAATATAAAATAATGGACACACTGTCCCACCTCCTGCACTGACACATTCCACTGTTATATATAATATATAATAATGGACGCACAGTCCCACCTCCTGTACTGACACATCCCACAGTTATATATAATATATAATAATGGACGCACAGTCCCACCTCCTATACTGACACATTCCACTGTTATATATAATATATAATAATGGACACACTGTCCCACCTCCTGCACTGACACATTCCACAGTTATATATAATATATAATAATGGACACACAGTCCCACCTCCTGTACTGACACATCCCACAGTTATATATAATATATAATAATGGACGCACAGTCCCACCTCCAGTACTGACACATCCCACAGTTATATATAATATATAATAATGGACGCACAGTCCCACCTCCTGCACTGACACATCCCACAGTTATATATAACATATAATAATGGACACACAGACCCACCTCCCGCACTGACACATCCCACAGTTATATAGAATAAATAAAAATGGACACACAGTCCAACCTCCTGCACTGACACATCCCACAGTTATATATAAGATATAATAATGGACACACAGACCCACCTCCTGTACTGACACATCCCACAGTTATATATAATATAAAATAATGGACACACAGTCCCACCTCCTGTACTGACACATCCCACAGTTATATACAATATATAATAATCGACACACAGTCCCACCTCCTGAACTGACACATCCCACAGTTATATATAATACATAAAAATGGACACACAGTCCCACCTCCTGCACTGACACATCCCACAGTTATATATAATATATAATAATGGACACACAGTCCCACCTCCTGCACTGACACATCCCACAGTTATAAATAATATATAATAATGGACACACAGACCCACCTCCTGTCCTGACACATCCCACAGTTATATATAATATAAAATAATGGACACACAGTCCCACCTCCTGTACTGACACATCCCACAGTTATATATAACATATAATAATGGTCACACAGTCCCACCTCCGGAACTGACACATCCAACAGTTATATATAATAAATAATAATGGAAACACAGTCCCACCTCCTGTACTAACACATCCTACAGTTATATATAATATATAATAATGGACACACTGTCCCACCTCCTGTACTGACACGTCCCACAGTTATATATAATAAATAATAATGGACACACAGTCCCACCTCCTGCACTGACACATCTCACAATTATATATAATATATAATAATGGACGCACAGTCCCACCTCCTCGACTGACACGTTCCACAGTTATATATAATATATAATAATGGACGCACAGTCCCACCTCCTCGACTGACACGTTCCACAGTTATATATAATATATAATAATGGACGCACAGTCCCACCTCCTCGACTGACACGTTCCACAGTTATATATAATATATAATAATAGACGCACAGTCCCACCTCCTCGACTGACACGTTACACAGTTATATATAATATATAATAATGGACGCACAGTCCCACCTCCTCGACTGACACGTTCCACAGTTATATATAATATATAATAATGGACACACAGTCCCACCTCCCGCACTGACACATCCCACAGTTATATATAATATATAATAATGGACGCACAGTCCCACCTCCTCGACTGACACGTTCCACAGTTATATATAATATATAATAATGGACGCACAGTCCCACCTCCTCGACTGACACGTTCCACTGTTATATATAATATATAATAGTGGACACACAGTCCCACCTCCTCGGCTGACACGTTCCACAGTTATATATAATATATAATAATGGACACACAGTCCCACCTCCTGTACTGACGCATCCCACAGTTAAATATAATATATAATAATGAACACACAGTCCCAAAACCTGCACTGACACATTCCACAGTTATATATAATAAAAAATAATGGACACACAGTCCAACCTCCTGTACTGACACATCCCACAGTTACATATAATATATAATAATGGACACACAGTCCCACCTCCTGTACTGACACATCCCATAGTTATATATAATAAATAATAATGGACACACTGTCCCACTTCCTGCACTGACACATCCCACAGTTATATATAATATATAATAATGGTCACACTGTCCCACCTCCGGTACTGACACATCCCACAGTTATATATAATATATAATAATGGACACACAGTCCCAAAACCTGCACTGACACATTCCACAGTTATATCTAAAAAAAATAATGGACACACAGTCCCACCTCCTGTACTGACACATCCCACAGTTATATATAATATATAATAATGGACACACAGTCCCACCTCCTGTACTGACACATCCCACAGTTATATATAATAAATAATAATGGACACACAGTCCCACCTCCTGTACTGACACATCCCACAGTTATATATAATATATAATAATGGACGCACAGTCCCACCTCCAGTACTGACACATCCCACAGTTATATATAATATAAAATAATGGACACACTGTCCCACCTCCGGTACTGACACATCCCACTGTTATATATAATATATAATAATGGACACACAGTCCCAAAACCTGCATTGACACATTCCACAGTTATATATAATAAAAAATAATGGACACATAGTCCCTCCTCCTGTACTGACACATCCCACAGTTATATATAATATATAATAATGGACACACAGTCCCACCTCCTGTACTGACACATCCCACAGTTTTATATAATAAATAATAATGGACACACAGTCCCACCTCCTTTACTGACACATCCCACAGTTACATATAATATATAATAATGGACACACAGTCCCACCTCCTGTACTGACACATCCCACAGTAATATATAATATAAAATAATGGACACACTGTCCCACTTCCTGCACTGACACATCCCACAGTTATATATAATATATAATAATGGACACACTGTCCCACCTCCTGTACTGACACATCCCACAGTTATATATAATAGATAATAATGGACACACTGTCCTACCTCCTGTACTGACACATCCCACAGTTAGATATAATATATAATAATGGACACACAGTCCCACCTCCTGTCGTGACATGTCCCACAGTTATATAGAATATATAATAATGGACACACAGTCCAAACCCCGGTACTGACACGTCCCACAATAATATATAATATATACTCATAGACACACAGTCCCACCACCTGCAATGACACATCCCACAGTTATATCTAATATGTAATAATGGACACACAGTCCCACCTCCTGCACTGACACATCCCACAGTTATATCTAATATATAATAATGGACACACAGTCGCACCTCCTGTCCTGACACATCCCAGAGTTATATATAATAAATAATAATGGACACACATTCCCACCTCCTGTACTGACACATCCCACAGTTATATATAATAATGGACACACAGTCCCACCTCCTGTACTGACACATCCCACAGTTATATATAATAATGGACACACAGTCCCACCTCCTGTACTGACACATCCCACAGTTGTATATAATAATGGACACACAGTCCCACCTCCTGTACTGACACATCCCAGAGTTATATATAATAAATAATAATGGACACACAGTCCCACCTCCTGTACTGACACATCCCACACTTATATATAATAATGGACACACAGTCCCACGTCCTGCACTGACACATCCCACAATAATATATAATATATAACAATGGACACACAGTCCCACCTCCTGTACTGACACATCCCAGAGTTATATATAATAAATAATAATGGACACACAGTCCCACCTCCTGTACTGACACATCCCACAGTTATATATAATAATGGACACACAGTCCCACCTCCTGTACTGACACATCCCACAGTTATATATAATAATGGACACACAGTCCCACCTCCTGTACTGACAAATCCCACAGTCATATATAATATATAATAATGGACACACAGTCCCACCTCCTGAACTGACACGTCCCACAGTTATATATAATAAATAATAATTGACACACAGTCCCACCTCCTGTACTGACACATCCCACAGTTATATATAACATATAATAATGGACACACCGTCCCACCTCCTGTACTGACACATCCCACATTTATAAATAATATATAATAATGGAAACACAGTCCCACCTCCTGTACTGACACATCCCACAGTTATATATAATATATAATAATGGACACACAGTCCCACCTCCTTTACTGACACATCCCACAGTTATATATAATATATAATAATGGACACACAGTCCCACCTCCTGTACTGACACATCCCACAGTAATATATAATATAAAATAATGGACACACTGTCCCACTTCCTGCACTGACACATCCCACAGTTATATATAATATATAATAATGGACACACTGTCCCACCTCCTGTACTGACACATCCCACAGTTATATATAATAGATAATAATGGACACACTGTCCTACCTCCTGTACTGACACATCCCACAGTTAGATATAATATATAATAATGGACACACAGTCCCACCTCCTGTCGTGACATGTCCCACAGTTATATAGAATATATAATAATGGACACACAGTCCAAACCCCGGTACTGACACGTCCCACAATAATATATAATATATACTCATAGACACACAGTCCCACCTACTGTACTGACACATCCCACAGTTTTATATAATAATGAACACACAGTCCAAACCCCGGTACTGACACGTCCCACAATAATATATAATATATACTCATAGACACACAGTCCCACCACCTGCAATGACACATCCCACAGTTATATCTAATATGTAATAATGGACACACAGTCCCACCTCCTGTACTGACACATCCCATAGTTTTATCTAATATATAATAATGGACACACAGTCCCACCTCCTGCACTGACACATCCCACAGTTATATCTAATATATAATAATGGACACACAGTCGCACCTCCTGTCCTGACACATCCCAGAGTTATATATAATAAATAATAATGGACACACATTCCCACCTCCTGTACTGACACATCCCACAGTTATATATAATAATGGACACACAGTCCCACCTCCTGTACTGACACATCCCACAGTTATATATAATAATGGACACACAGTCCCACCTCCTGTACTGACACATCCCACAGTTGTATATAATAATGGACACACAGTCCCACCTCCTGTACTGACACATCCCAGAGTTATATATAATAAATAATAATGGACACACAGTCCCACCTCCTGTACTGACACATCCCACAGTTATATATAATAATGGACACACAGTCCCACCTCCTGCACTGACACATCCCACAATAATATATAATATATAACAATGGACACACAGTCCCACCTCCTGTACTGACACATCCCAGAGTTATATATAATAAATAATAATGGACACACAGTCCCACCTCCTGTACTGACACATCCCACAGTTATATATAATAATGGACACACAGTCCCACCTCCTGTACTGACAAATCCCACAGTCATATATAATATATAATAATGGACACACAGTCCCACCTCCTGAACTGACACGTCCCACAGTTATATATAATAAATAATAATTGACACACAGTCCCACCTCCTGTACTGACACATCCCACAGTTATATATAACATATAATAATGGACACACCGTCCCACCTCCTGTACTGACACATCCCACATTTATAAATAATATATAATAATGCAAACACAGTCCCACCTCCTGTACTGACACATCCCACAGTTATATCTAACATATAATAATGGACACACAGTCCCACCTCCAGTACTGACACATCCCACAGTTATATATAATATATAATAATGGACGCACAGTCCCACCTCCAGTACTGACACATCCCACAGTTATATATAATATATAATAATGGACGCACAGTCCCACCTCCAGTACTGACACATCCCACAGTTATATATAATATAAAATAATGGACACACTGTCCCACCTCCTGCACTGACACATTCCACTGTTATATATAATATATAATAATGGACACACAGTCCCACCTCCTGTACTGACACATCCCACAGTTATATATAATATATAATAATGGACGCACAGTCCCACCTCCAGTACTGACACATCCCACAGTTATATATAATATATAATAATGGACGCACAGTCCCACCTCCTGCACTGACACATCCCACAGTTATATATAATATATAATAATGGACGCACAGTCCCACCTCCAGTACTGACACATCCCACAGTTATATATAATATATAATAATGGACGCACAGTCCCACCTCCAGTACTGACACATCCCACAGTTATATATAATATATAATAATGGACGCACAGTCCCACCTCCTGCACTGACACATCCCACAGTTATATATAATATAAAATAATGGACACACTGTCCCACCTCCTGCACTGACACATTCCACTGTTATATATAATATATAATAATGGACGCACAGTCCCACCTCCTGTACTGACACATCCCACAGTTATATATAATATATAATAATGGACGCACAGTCCCACCTCCTATACTGACACATTCCACTGTTATATATAATATATAATAATGGACACACTGTCCCACCTCCTGCACTGACACATTCCACAGTTATATATAATATATAATAATGGACACACAGTCCCACCTCCTGTACTGACACATCCCACAGTTATATATAATATATAATAATGGACGCACAGTCCCACCTCCAGTACTGACACATCCCACAGTTATATATAATATATAATAATGGACGCACAGTCCCACCTCCTGCACTGACACATCCCACAGTTATATATAACATATAATAATGGACACACAGACCCACCTCCCGCACTGACACATCCCACAGTTATATAGAATAAATAAAAATGGACACACAGTCCAACCTCCTGCACTGACACATCCCACAGTTATATATAAGATATAATAATGGACACACAGACCCACCTCCTGTACTGACACATCCCACAGTTATATATAATATAAAATAATGGACACACAGTCCCACCTCCTGTACTGACACATCCCACAGTTATATACAATATATAATAATCGACACACAGTCCCACCTCCTGAACTGACACATCCCACAGTTATATATAATACATAAAAATGGACACACAGTCCCACCTCCTGCACTGACACATCCCACAGTTATATATAATATATAATAATGGACACACAGTCCCACCTCCTGCACTGACACATCCCACAGTTATAAATAATATATAATAATGGACACACAGACCCACCTCCTGTCCTGACACATCCCACAGTTATATATAATATAAAATAATGGACACACAGTCCCACCTCCTGTACTGACACATCCCACAGTTATATATAACATATAATAATGGTCACACAGTCCCACCTCCGGAACTGACACATCCAACAGTTATATATAATAAATAATAATGGAAACACAGTCCCACCTCCTGTACTAACACATCCTACAGTTATATATAATATATAATAATGGACACACTGTCCCACCTCCTGTACTGACACGTCCCACAGTTATATATAATAAATAATAATGGACACACAGTCCCACCTCCTGCACTGACACATCTCACAATTATATATAATATATAATAATGGACGCACAGTCCCACCTCCTCGACTGACACGTTCCACAGTTATATATAATATATAATAATGGACGCACAGTCCCACCTCCTCGACTGACACGTTCCACAGTTATATATAATATATAATAATGGACGCACAGTCCCACCTCCTCGACTGACACGTTCCACAGTTATATATAATATATAATAATAGACGCACAGTCCCACCTCCTCGACTGACACGTTACACAGTTATATATAATATATAATAATGGACGCACAGTCCCACCTCCTCGACTGACACGTTCCACAGTTATATATAATATATAATAATGGACACACAGTCCCACCTCCCGCACTGACACATCCCACAGTTATATATAATATATAATAATGGACGCACAGTCCCACCTCCTCGACTGACACGTTCCACAGTTATATATAATATATAATAATGGACGCACAGTCCCACCTCCTCGACTGACACGTTCCACTGTTATATATAATATATAATAGTGGACACACAGTCCCACCTCCTCGGCTGACACGTTCCACAGTTATATATAATATATAATAATGGACACACAGTCCCACCTCCTGTACTGACACATCCCACAGTTAAATATAATATATAATAATGAACACACAGTCCCAAAACCTGCACTGACACATTCCACAGTTATATATAATAAAAAATAATGGACACACAGTCCAACCTCCTGTACTGACACATCCCACAGTTACATATAATATATAATAATGGACACACAGTCCCACCTCCTGTACTGACACATCCCATAGTTATATATAATAAATAATAATGGACACACTGTCCCACTTCCTGCACTGACACATCCCACAGTTATATATAATATATAATAATGGTCACACTGTCCCACCTCCGGTACTGACACATCCCACAGTTATATATAATATATAATAATGGACACACAGTCCCAAAACCTGCACTGACACATTCCACAGTTATATCTAAAAAAAATAATGGACACACAGTCCCACCTCCTGTACTGACACATCCCACAGTTATATATAATATATAATAATGGACACACAGTCCCACCTCCTGTACTGACACATCCCACAGTTATATATAATAAATAATAATGGACACACAGTCCCACCTCCTGTACTGACACATCCCACAGTTATATATAATATATAATAATGGACGCACAGTCCCACCTCCAGTACTGACACATCCCACAGTTATATATAATATAAAATAATGGACACACTGTCCCACCTCCGGTACTGACACATCCCACTGTTATATATAATATATAATAATGGACACACAGTCCCAAAACCTGCATTGACACATTCCACAGTTATATATAATAAAAAATAATGGACACATAGTCCCTCCTCCTGTACTGACACATCCCACAGTTATATATAATATATAATAATGGACACACAGTCCCACCTCCTGTACTGACACATCCCACAGTTTTATATAATAAATAATAATGGACACACAGTCCCACCTCCTTTACTGACACATCCCACAGTTATATATAATATATAATAATGGACACACAGTCCCACCTCCTGTACTGACACATCCCACAGTAATATATAATATAAAATAATGGACACACTGTCCCACTTCCTGCACTGACACATCCCACAGTTATATATAATATATAATAATGGACACACTGTCCCACCTCCTGTACTGACACATCCCACAGTTATATATAATAGATAATAATGGACACACTGTCCTACCTCCTGTACTGACACATCCCACAGTTAGATATAATATATAATAATGGACACACAGTCCCACCTCCTGTCGTGACATGTCCCACAGTTATATAGAATATATAATAATGGACACACAGTCCAAACCCCGGTACTGACACGTCCCACAATAATATATAATATATACTCATAGACACACAGTCCCACCACCTGCAATGACACATCCCACAGTTATATCTAATATGTAATAATGGACACACAGTCCCACCTACTGTACTGACACATCCCACAGTTTTATATAATAATGAACACACAGTCCAAACCCCGGTACTGACACGTCCCACAATAATATATAATATATACTCATAGACACACAGTCCCACCACCTGCAATGACACATCCCACAGTTATATCTAATATGTAATAATGGACACACAGTCCCACCTCCTGCACTGACACATCCCACAGTTATATCTAATATATAATAATGGACACACAGTCGCACCTCCTGTCCTGACACATCCCAGAGTTATATATAATAAATAATAATGGACACACATTCCCACCTCCTGTACTGACACATCCCACAGTTATATATAATAATGGACACACAGTCCCACCTCCTGTACTGACACATCCCACAGTTATATATAATAATGGACACACAGTCCCACCTCCTGTACTGACACATCCCACAGTTGTATATAATAATGGACACACAGTCCCACCTCCTGTACTGACACATCCCAGAGTTATATATAATAAATAATAATGGACACACAGTCCCACCTCCTGTACTGACACATCCCACACTTATATATAATAATGGACACACAGTCCCACGTCCTGCACTGACACATCCCACAATAATATATAATATATAACAATGGACACACAGTCCCACCTCCTGTACTGACACATCCCAGAGTTATATATAATAAATAATAATGGACACACAGTCCCACCTCCTGTACTGACACATCCCACAGTTATATATAATAATGGACACACAGTCCCACCTCCTGTACTGACACATCCCACAGTTATATATAATAATGGACACACAGTCCCACCTCCTGTACTGACAAATCCCACAGTCATATATAATATATAATAATGGACACACAGTCCCACCTCCTGAACTGACACGTCCCACAGTTATATATAATAAATAATAATTGACACACAGTCCCACCTCCTGTACTGACACATCCCACAGTTATATATAACATATAATAATGGACACACCGTCCCACCTCCTGTACTGACACATCCCACATTTATAAATAATATATAATAATGGAAACACAGTCCCACCTCCTGTACTGACACATCCCACAGTTATATATAATATATAATAATGGACACACAGTCCCACCTCCTTTACTGACACATCCCACAGTTATATATAATATATAATAATGGACACACAGTCCCACCTCCTGTACTGACACATCCCACAGTAATATATAATATAAAATAATGGACACACTGT
The DNA here is from genome assembly GCF_036365525.1 of Heterodontus francisci. Lineage (NCBI taxonomy): Eukaryota > Metazoa > Chordata > Chondrichthyes > Heterodontiformes > Heterodontidae > Heterodontus > Heterodontus francisci. The sequence continues at coordinate 120,410,289 of NC_090378.1, read as the reverse complement.
CCCACTTCCTGCACTGACACATCCCACAGTTATATATAATATATAATAATGGACACACTGTCCCACCTCCTGTACTGACACATCCCACAGTTATATATAATAGATAATAATGGACACACTGTCCTACCTCCTGTACTGACACATCCCACAGTTAGATATAATATATAATAATGGACACACAGTCCCACCTCCTGTCGTGACATGTCCCACAGTTATATAGAATATATAATAATGGACACACAGTCCAAACCCCGGTACTGACACGTCCCACAATAATATATAATATATACTCATAGACACACAGTCCCACCTACTGTACTGACACATCCCACAGTTTTATATAATAATGAACACACAGTCCAAACCCCGGTACTGACACGTCCCACAATAATATATAATATATACTCATAGACACACAGTCCCACCACCTGCAATGACACATCCCACAGTTATATCTAATATGTAATAATGGACACACAGTCCCACCTCCTGTACTGACACATCCCATAGTTTTATCTAATATATAATAATGGACACACAGTCCCACCTCCTGCACTGACACATCCCACAGTTATATCTAATATATAATAATGGACACACAGTCGCACCTCCTGTCCTGACACATCCCAGAGTTATATATAATAAATAATAATGGACACACATTCCCACCTCCTGTACTGACACATCCCACAGTTATATATAATAATGGACACACAGTCCCACCTCCTGTACTGACACATCCCACAGTTATATATAATAATGGACACACAGTCCCACCTCCTGTACTGACACATCCCACAGTTGTATATAATAATGGACACACAGTCCCACCTCCTGTACTGACACATCCCAGAGTTATATATAATAAATAATAATGGACACACAGTCCCACCTCCTGTACTGACACATCCCACAGTTATATATAATAATGGACACACAGTCCCACCTCCTGCACTGACACATCCCACAATAATATATAATATATAACAATGGACACACAGTCCCACCTCCTGTACTGACACATCCCAGAGTTATATATAATAAATAATAATGGACACACAGTCCCACCTCCTGTACTGACACATCCCACAGTTATATATAATATATAATAATGGACGCACAGTCCCACCTCCAGTACTGACACATCCCACAGTTATATATAATATAAAATAATGGACACACTGTCCCACCTCCGGTACTGACACATCCCACTGTTATATATAATATATAATAATGGACACACAGTCCCAAAACCTGCATTGACACATTCCACAGTTATATATAATAAAAAATAATGGACACATAGTCCCTCCTCCTGTACTGACACATCCCACAGTTATATATAATATATAATAATGGACACACAGTCCCACCTCCTGTACTGACACATCCCACAGTTTTATATAATAAATAATAATGGACACACAGTCCCACCTCCTTTACTGACACATCCCACAGTTATATATAATATATAATAATGGACACACAGTCCCACCTCCTGTACTGACACATCCCACAGTAATATATAATATAAAATAATGGACACACTGTCCCACTTCCTGCACTGACACATCCCACAGTTATATATAATATATAATAATGGACACACTGTCCCACCTCCTGTACTGACACATCCCACAGTTATATATAATAGATAATAATGGACACACTGTCCTACCTCCTGTACTGACACATCCCACAGTTAGATATAATATATAATAATGGACACACAGTCCCACCTCCTGTCGTGACATGTCCCACAGTTATATAGAATATATAATAATGGACACACAGTCCAAACCCCGGTACTGACACGTCCCACAATAATATATAATATATACTCATAGACACACAGTCCCACCACCTGCAATGACACATCCCACAGTTATATCTAATATGTAATAATGGACACACAGTCCCACCTACTGTACTGACACATCCCACAGTTTTATATAATAATGAACACACAGTCCAAACCCCGGTACTGACACGTCCCACAATAATATATAATATATACTCATAGACACACAGTCCCACCACCTGCAATGACACATCCCACAGTTATATCTAATATGTAATAATGGACACACAGTCCCACCTCCTGCACTGACACATCCCACAGTTATATCTAATATATAATAATGGACACACAGTCGCACCTCCTGTCCTGACACATCCCAGAGTTATATATAATAAATAATAATGGACACACATTCCCACCTCCTGTACTGACACATCCCACAGTTATATATAATAATGGACACACAGTCCCACCTCCTGTACTGACACATCCCACAGTTATATATAATAATGGACACACAGTCCCACCTCCTGTACTGACACATCCCACAGTTGTATATAATAATGGACACACAGTCCCACCTCCTGTACTGACACATCCCAGAGTTATATATAATAAATAATAATGGACACACAGTCCCACCTCCTGTACTGACACATCCCACACTTATATATAATAATGGACACACAGTCCCACGTCCTGCACTGACACATCCCACAATAATATATAATATATAACAATGGACACACAGTCCCACCTCCTGTACTGACACATCCCAGAGTTATATATAATAAATAATAATGGACACACAGTCCCACCTCCTGTACTGACACATCCCACAGTTATATATAATAATGGACACACAGTCCCACCTCCTGTACTGACACATCCCACAGTTATATATAATAATGGACACACAGTCCCACCTCCTGTACTGACAAATCCCACAGTCATATATAATATATAATAATGGACACACAGTCCCACCTCCTGAACTGACACGTCCCACAGTTATATATAATAAATAATAATTGACACACAGTCCCACCTCCTGTACTGACACATCCCACAGTTATATATAACATATAATAATGGACACACCGTCCCACCTCCTGTACTGACACATCCCACATTTATAAATAATATATAATAATGGAAACACAGTCCCACCTCCTGTACTGACACATCCCACAGTTATATATAATATATAATAATGGACACACAGTCCCACCTCCTTTACTGACACATCCCACAGTTATATATAATATATAATAATGGACACACAGTCCCACCTCCTGTACTGACACATCCCACAGTAATATATAATATAAAATAATGGACACACTGTCCCACTTCCTGCACTGACACATCCCACAGTTATATATAATATATAATAATGGACACACTGTCCCACCTCCTGTACTGACACATCCCACAGTTATATATAATAGATAATAATGGACACACTGTCCTACCTCCTGTACTGACACATCCCACAGTTAGATATAATATATAATAATGGACACACAGTCCCACCTCCTGTCGTGACATGTCCCACAGTTATATAGAATATATAATAATGGACACACAGTCCAAACCCCGGTACTGACACGTCCCACAATAATATATAATATATACTCATAGACACACAGTCCCACCTACTGTACTGACACATCCCACAGTTTTATATAATAATGAACACACAGTCCAAACCCCGGTACTGACACGTCCCACAATAATATATAATATATACTCATAGACACACAGTCCCACCACCTGCAATGACACATCCCACAGTTATATCTAATATGTAATAATGGACACACAGTCCCACCTCCTGTACTGACACATCCCATAGTTTTATCTAATATATAATAATGGACACACAGTCCCACCTCCTGCACTGACACATCCCACAGTTATATCTAATATATAATAATGGACACACAGTCGCACCTCCTGTCCTGACACATCCCAGAGTTATATATAATAAATAATAATGGACACACATTCCCACCTCCTGTACTGACACATCCCACAGTTATATATAATAATGGACACACAGTCCCACCTCCTGTACTGACACATCCCACAGTTATATATAATAATGGACACACAGTCCCACCTCCTGTACTGACACATCCCACAGTTGTATATAATAATGGACACACAGTCCCACCTCCTGTACTGACACATCCCAGAGTTATATATAATAAATAATAATGGACACACAGTCCCACCTCCTGTACTGACACATCCCACAGTTATATATAATAATGGACACACAGTCCCACCTCCTGCACTGACACATCCCACAATAATATATAATATATAACAATGGACACACAGTCCCACCTCCTGTACTGACACATCCCAGAGTTATATATAATAAATAATAATGGACACACAGTCCCACCTCCTGTACTGACACATCCCACAGTTATATATAATAATGGACACACAGTCCCACCTCCTGTACTGACAAATCCCACAGTCATATATAATATATAATAATGGACACACAGTCCCACCTCCTGAACTGACACGTCCCACAGTTATATATAATAAATAATAATTGACACACAGTCCCACCTCCTGTACTGACACATCCCACAGTTATATATAACATATAATAATGGACACACCGTCCCACCTCCTGTACTGACACATCCCACATTTATAAATAATATATAATAATGCAAACACAGTCCCACCTCCTGTACTGACACATCCCACAGTTATATCTAACATATAATAATGGACACACCGTCCCACCTCCTGTAATGACACATCCCACAATTATATATAATAAATAATAATGGACACACAGTCCCACCTCCTGTACTGACACATCCCACAGTAATATATAATATAAAATAATGGACACACTGTCCCACTTCCTGCACTGACACATCCCACAGTTATATATAATATATAATAATGGACACACAGTCCCACCTCCTGTACTGACACATCCCACAGTAATATATAATATAAAATAATGGACACACTGTCCCACTTCCTGCACTGACACATCCCACAGTTATATATAATATATAATAATGGACACACTGTCCCACCTCCTGTACTGACACATCCCACAGTTATATATAATAGATAATAATGGACACACTGTCCTACCTCCTGTACTGACACATCCCACAGTTAGATATAATATATAATAATGGACACACAGTCCCACCTCCTGTCGTGACATGTCCCACAGTTATATAGAATATATAATAATGGACACACAGTCCAAACCCCGGTACTGACACGTCCCACAATAATATATAATATATACTCATAGACACACAGTCCCACCTACTGTACTGACACATCCCACAGTTTTATATAATAATGAACACACAGTCCAAACCCCGGTACTGACACGTCCCACAATAATATATAATATATACTCATAGACACACAGTCCCACCACCTGCAATGACACATCCCACAGTTATATCTAATATGTAATAATGGACACACAGTCCCACCTCCTGTACTGACACATCCCATAGTTTTATCTAATATATAATAATGGACACACAGTCCCACCTCCTGCACTGACACATCCCACAGTTATATCTAATATATAATAATGGACACACAGTCGCACCTCCTGTCCTGACACATCCCAGAGTTATATATAATAAATAATAATGGACACACATTCCCACCTCCTGTACTGACACATCCCACAGTTATATATAATAGATAATAATGGACACACTGTCCTACCTCCTGTACTGACACATCCCAGAGTTATATATAATAAATAATAATGGACACACAGTCCCACCTCCTGTACTGACACATCCCACAGTTATATATAATAATGGACACACAGTCCCACCTCCTGTACTGACAAATCCCACAGTCATATATAATATATAATAATGGACACACAGTCCCACCTCCTGAACTGACACGTCCCACAGTTATATATAATAAATAATAATTGACACACAGTCCCACCTCCTGTACTGACACATCCCACAGTTATATATAACATATAATAATGGACACACCGTCCCACCTCCTGTACTGACACATCCCACATTTATAAATAATATATAATAATGCAAACACAGTCCCACCTCCTGTACTGACACATCCCACAGTTATATCTAACATATAATAATGGACACACCGTCCCACCTCCTGTAATGACACATCCCACAATTATATATAATAAATAATAATGGACACACAGTCCCACCTCCTGTACTGACACATCCCACAGTAATATATAATATAAAATAATGGACACACTGTCCCACTTCCTGCACTGACACATCCCACAGTTATATATAATATATAATAATGGACACACAGTCCCACCTCCTGTACTGACACATCCCACAGTAATATATAATATAAAATAATGGACACACTGTCCCACTTCCTGCACTGACACATCCCACAGTTATATATAATATATAATAATGGACACACTGTCCCACCTCCTGTACTGACACATCCCACAGTTATATATAATAGATAATAATGGACACACTGTCCTACCTCCTGTACTGACACATCCCACAGTTAGATATAATATATAATAATGGACACACAGTCCCACCTCCTGTCGTGACATGTCCCACAGTTATATAGAATATATAATAATGGACACACAGTCCAAACCCCGGTACTGACACGTCCCACAATAATATATAATATATACTCATAGACACACAGTCCCACCTACTGTACTGACACATCCCACAGTTTTATATAATAATGAACACACAGTCCAAACCCCGGTACTGACACGTCCCACAATAATATATAATATATACTCATAGACACACAGTCCCACCACCTGCAATGACACATCCCACAGTTATATCTAATATGTAATAATGGACACACAGTCCCACCTCCTGTACTGACACATCCCATAGTTTTATCTAATATATAATAATGGACACACAGTCCCACCTCCTGCACTGACACATCCCACAGTTATATCTAATATATAATAATGGACACACAGTCGCACCTCCTGTCCTGACACATCCCAGAGTTATATATAATAAATAATAATGGACACACATTCCCACCTCCTGTACTGACACATCCCACAGTTATATATAATAATGGACACACAGTCCCACCTCCTGTACTGACACATCCCACAGTTATATATAATAATGGACACACAGTCCCACCTCCTGTACTGACACATCCCACAGTTGTATATAATAATGGACACACAGTCCCACCTCCTGTACTGACACATCCCAGAGTTATATATAATAAATAATAATGGACACACAGTCCCACCTCCTGTACTGACACATCCCACAGTTATATATAATAATGGACACACAGTCCCACCTCCTGCACTGACACATCCCACAATAATATATAATATATAACAATGGACACACAGTCCCACCTCCTGTACTGACACATCCCAGAGTTATATATAATAAATAATAATGGACACACAGTCCCACCTCCTGTACTGACACATCCCACAGTTATATATAATAATGGACACACAGTCCCACCTCCTGTACTGACAAATCCCACAGTCATATATAATATATAATAATGGACACACAGTCCCACCTCCTGAACTGACACGTCCCACAGTTATATATAATAAATAATAATTGACACACAGTCCCACCTCCTGTACTGACACATCCCACAGTTATATATAACATATAATAATGGACACACCGTCCCACCTCCTGTACTGACACATCCCACATTTATAAATAATATATAATAATGGAAACACAGTCCCACCTCCTGTACTGACACATCCCACAGTTATATCTAACATATAATAATGGACACACCGTCCCACCTCCTGTAATGACACATCCCACAATTATATATAATAAATAATAATGGAAACACAGTCCCACCTCCTGTACTGACACATCCCACAGTTATATATAATATATAATAATGGACGCACAGTCCCACCTCCTCGACTGACATGTTCCACAGTTATATATAATATATAATAATGGACGCACAGTCCCACCTCCTCGACTGACACGTTACACAGTTATATATAATATATAATAATGGACACACAGTCCCACCTCCTCGACTGACACGTTCCACAGTTATATATAATATATAATAATGGACACACAGTCCCACGTCCCGCACTGACACATCCCACAGTTATATATAATATATAATAATGGACGCACAGTCCCACCTCCTGTACTGACACATCCCATAGTTATATATAATAAATAATAATGGACACACAGTCCCACCTCCTGTACTGACACATCCCATAGTTATATATAATAAATAATAATGGACACACAGTCCCACCTCCTGTACTGACACATCCCACAGTTATATATAATATATAATAATGGACACACAGTCCCACCTCCTGTACTGACACATCCCACAGTTATATCTAACATATAATAATGGACACACCGTCCCACCTCCTGTACTGACACATCCCACAATTATATATAATAAATAATAATGGAAACACAGTCCCACCTCCTGTACTGACACATCCCACAGTTATATATAATATATAATAATGGACACACCGTCCCACCTCCTGTACTGACACATCCCACAGTTATATCTAACATATAATAATTGACACACCGTCCCACCTCCTGTACTGACACATCCCACAGTTATATATAATATATAATAATGGACACACCGTCCCACCTCCTGTACTGACACATCCCACAGTTATATCTAACATATAATAATGGACACACAGTCCCACCTCCTGTATTGACACATCCCATAGTTATATATAATAAATAATAATGGACACACAGTCCCACCTCCTGTACTGACACATCCCACTGTTATATATAATATATAATAATGGACACACTGTCCCACATCCTGCACTGACACATCCCACAGTTATATATAATATATAATAATGGACACACTGTCCCACCTCCTGTACTGACACATCCAACAGTTATATATAATATATAATAATGGACACGCAGTCCCACCTCCTGTACTGACACATCCCACAGTTATATATAATATATAATAATGGACGCACAGTCCCACCTCCAGGACTGACACATCCCACAGTTATATATAATATATAATAATGGACACACTGTCCCACTTCCTGCACTGACACATCCCACAGTTATATATAATATATAATAATGGACACACAGTACCACCTCCTGTACTGACACATCCCACAGTTATATATAATATATAATAATGGACACACAGTCCCACCTCCCGCACTGACACATCCCACAGTTATATATAATATATAATAATGGACACACAGTCCCACCGCCTGTACTGACACATCCCACAGATATATATAATAAAGAATAATGGACTCACAGTCCCACCTCCGGTACTGACACATCCCACAGTTATATATAATATATAATAATGGACACACTGTCCCACCTCCGGTACTGACACATCCCACAGTTATATATAATATATAATAATGGACACACTGTCCCACCTCCGGTACTGACACATCCCACAGTTATATATAATATATAATAATGGACACACAGTCCCACCTCCTGTACTGACACATCCCACAGTTATATATAATATATAATAATGGACACACAGTCCCACTTCCTGCACTGACACATCCCACAGTTATATATAATATATAATAATGGACACACTGTCCCACCTCCGGTACTGACACATCCCACAGTTATATATAATATATAATAATGGACACACAGTCCCACCTCCTGTACTGACACATCCCACAGTTATATATAATATATAATAATGGACACACAGTCCCACCTCCTGCACTGACACATCCCACAGTTATATATAATTTAAAATAATGGACACACAGTCCCACCTCCTGGACTGACACATCCCACAATTATATATAATATATAATAATGGACACACAGTCCCACCTCCTGTACTGACACATCCCACAGTTATAAATAATATATAATAATGGACACACTGACCCACCTCCTGTACTGACACATCCCACAGTTATATATAATATAAAATAATGGACACACAGTCCCACCTCCGGTACTGACACATCCCACAGTTATATATAATACATAAAAATGGACACACAGTCCCACCTCCTCGACTGACACATCCCACAGTTATATATAATATATAATAATGGTCACACAGTCCCACCTCCGGAACGGACACATCCAACAGTTATATATAATATATAATAATGGACACACAGTCCCACGTCCTGTACTAACACATCCTACAGTTATATATAATATATAATAATGGACACACTGTCCCACCTCCTGCACTGACACGTCCCACAGTTATATATAATAAATAATAATGAACGCACAGTCCCACCTCCTCGACTGACACGTTCCACAGTTATATATAATATATAATAATGGACACACAGTCCCACGTCCTGTACTAACACATCCTACAGTTATATATAATATATAATAATGGACACACTGTCCCACCTCCGGAACGGACACATCCAACAGTTATATATAATATATAATAATGGACACACAGTACCACGTCCTGTACTAACACATCCTACAGTTATATATAATATATAATAATGGACACACTGTCCCACCTCCTGCACTGACACGTCCCACAGTTATATATAATATATAATAATGGTCACACAGTCCCACCTCCGGAACGGACACATCCAACAGTTATATATAATATATAATAATGGACACACAGTCCCACGTCCTGTACTAACACATCCTACAGTTATATATAATATATAATAATGGACACACTGTCCCACCTCCTGCACTGACACATCCCACAGTTATATATAATATATAATAATGGACACACAGTCCCACCTCCTGTACTGACACATCCCACAGTTATATATAATATATAATAATGGTCACACAGTCCCACCTCCGGAACGGACACATCCAACAGTTATATATAATATATAATAATGGACACACAGTCCCACGTCCTGTACTAACACATCCTACAGTTATATATAATATATAATAATGGACGCACAGTCACACCTCCAGTACTGACACATCCCACAGTTTTTTATAATATATAATAATGGACGCACAGTCCCACCTCCTCGACTGACACGTTACACAGTTATATATAATATATAATAATGGACGCACAGTCCCACCTCCTCGACTGACACGTTCCACAGTTATATATAATATATAATAATGGGCGCACAGTCCCACCTCCTCGACTGACACGTTCCACAGTTATATATAATATATAATAATGGACGCACAGTCCCACCTCCTAGACTGAAACGTTCCACATATATATATAATATATAATAATGGACACACAGTCCCACCTCCCGCACTGACACATCCCACAGTTAAATATAATATATAATAATGAACACACAGTCCCAAAACCTGCACTGACACATTCCACAGTTATATATAATAAAAAATAATGGACACACAGTCCCACCTCCTGTACTGACACATCCCACAGTTATATATAATATATAATAATGGACACACAGTCCCACTTCCCGCAGTGACACATCCCACAGTTATATATAATATATAATAATGGACGCACAGTCCCACCTCCTCGACTGACACGTTCCACAGTTATATATAATATATAATAATGGACGCACAGTCCCACCTCCTAGACTGAAACGTTCCACATATATATATAATATATAATAATGGACACACAGTCCCACCTCCCGCACTGACACATCCCACAGTTAAATATAATATATAATAATGAACACACAGTCCCAAAACCTGCACTGACACATTCCACAGTTATATATAATAAAAAATAATGGACACACAGTCCCACCTCCTGTACTGACACATCCCACAGTTATATATAATATATAATAATGGACGCACAGTCCCACCTCCTGTACTGACACATCCCACAGTTATATATAATATATAATAATGGACACACAGTCCCACCTCCTGTACTGACACATCCCACAGTTATATATAATATATAATAATGGACACACAGTCCCACCTCCTGTACTGACACATCCCACAGTTATATATAATATATAATAATGGACACACAGTCCCACCTCCTGGACTGACACATCCCACAGTTATATATAATATAAAATAATGGACACACTGTCCCACTTCCTGCACTGACACATCCCACAGTTATATATAATATATAATAATGGACACACTGTCCCACCTCCGGTACTGACACATCCCACAGTTATATATAATATATAATAATGGACACACAGTCCCAAAACCTGCACTGACACATTCCACAGTTATATATAATAAAGAATAATGGACACACAGTCCCACCTCCTGGACTGACACATCCCACAGTTATATATAATATATAATAATGGACACACTGTCCCACCTCCTGTACTGACACATCCTACAGTTATATATAATATATAATAATGGACACACAGTCCCACCTCCTGTACTGACACATCCTACAGTTATATATAATATATAATAATGGACACACAGTCCCACCTCCTGTACTGACACATCCCACAGTTATAAATAATATATAATAATGGACATAGTCCCACCTCCTGTACTGACACATCCACAGTTATATTTATTATATAATAAACAGACGGTGTATTAAAACAGTTGCTTCAATCTCCTGTCTTATCTATCTGGGAAATATTTGCTGTTTTGTGCATTGCTGCCACATGTGTCGATGAGAGTGTTGACAGAAACATTCCCCTGAACGGTGTGACGAATTGGGAAAGGATGGAGGAGTTTAGAGAGGACGAGGAGCTGCTGTCTTCATCAGTGAGAATCTCACAGCTCTGGAGATTTGACATTTTGCTTCATTCGATTCTCTCTGGGTTCTCGTGGAGTCGCTTCATGAGCACAGACTAATTATTGATCATTATTATTGACCCCCCATCCCAGGTCAGACACCCCAGGTCAGTTACTATGGAAACAGGTTTCTTCTCATCTGATTGGACAATCTGGATGACACAATTTTCACCAATCAAAATCCAATTGTGAAATGTGTCGAAATGAATAAAACTGAAATCATAAATAGAAAGCAAACTGAACAAATTAAAGCCTGATGTTATTTTCACTATCCACTACACACTCCTGTCCCTGTGGTGCCCACTGCAGCCTGAAGGCCTCAAGTGACCCAGCAGACACCCCCTGCTCCTTCTCCAGGGCCACCCGGGTGGGGACAATGCCATGGTAGAGAGACTGGCAGCCAGTGCCACCACCCCCACAGGTCCCATCCAACTCGGGCCTGTGGATGGACACCTTGGCCACGCCCAGGAGCAGACCCACGAGGAGGGGCCTCCAACCTGCCCACTCCCCTCTGCACTGGGTGGCCAAAGATCAGGAGCGTGGGCCTGAATTAGAACCAGAGGATGAGGAGCAGCCCGTTCAAATAATGGAACAGGGGCCACAACCTCTCCCACTCCATGTAGACATGATCCACTGACTCTGAAACTCACTGTTTTCAAATGGTCCATGAGGAAGAGCAGAGTCAGCAACAGAAACATCACATTTACAGAAACACCCCTCCCCTTTTTTCCAGGGCACAGGCAGGTGAGCTCGGTTTGCTGGGAGATTTTCATTTTCCAGGAATTGAGTGGCTCCAGGCTTTTCCATCTGATGTGGTGGGAAGAGCAGCTGGAAGATTTATCATCGACAAGTAGAATTCCCAACTTTCCCAAGCACAGCAGCATGGAATTCAGACAGAGAGAGAGAGTGAAACAGAGACAGCAGGAGAGAGAGAGAAACAGAGACAGTGGGAGAGAGAGAATGACAGAAAGAGAGACATTGGGGGAGAGAGTGAGATAAAGAGAGACAGTTAGAGAGAGAGAGAAAGTGCTAGAGAGAGACAGATAGAGAGAGAGAAAGAGTGAGAGAAAGAGAGTGAGATAGAGAGAGGGAGAGAGAGAGAGAGTGAGAGAAAGAGAGAGAGGGAGATAGTGAGATAGACAGAGGGAAAGAGCACAAGAGTGACAGCGTGAGAGAGAGAGATGGCTGGTTGGCCCAGTCGACATTCGGACTCTGACGTCTGGCCTATATGAGGGTCCCGAGCCTGCCCATGTCATCAGCACTCGCCGGAGCAACTTTCTGGGAGGCAGCCTCCTAATTGGTCACCTCCACACTCACTGTCCTATTAATGATGGCGGTCAGGCTCCCGAGCCTGCAGGCCCAATCAGAGGGCCCACAGTGATGTCAGGCTGGCAGCTCCACCGGGAGAGGTGGGCCCTGCTGAAACAGGCAGGCGAGAGTGAGGGCCCCTCAACATGGAGATGCCCTCGGCTGCCTGCAGAGGAATAGTAAAATAAAAAGGGCTGAAGCCAGTTGGGCCATCAGGTTGAAGAGGGTTAGGATTAGGAAACTCCTCCACAGGATTATTCACAGGCGGGACTGCAGCTTTTCATCCCTGTAGCTCATTGGGACATAGAGTCTCCGTCTCCGATGGTCCCCTGGCCTGCTGCCGGGAGGGCTCCTCCATTGAGCTGGCGGCCTCCACACTCGGGGGTGGGGAGGCCGCTCCGACGTTGGTAAAATACCAGCACCGGCTCAAAATGGCCCCTAAATGTGAACTTCATTGCTCTAATTGTCTGCCCATCTCCATGGAGCCAGCAGATGACCGGTTCCCAGTACACCCATGGGAAAGTAACCCGGAGGCGGGAATGTGTCAGGGAGCCATGTTGACACGGCTCGTCGTATTTTTCCCAGTCCTGCCCAACCTCCAAATGAGAACCCCGTCTCCATGGCACCGGGAGAATTCATCCCAGTCTGTGAGAGACAGAGAGAGAGAAAGTGAGAGAGAGAGAGAGTGAGAGGGAGAAAAAGAGAGACAGAGTGAGAAAGAGAGACAAAGTGAGAGAGTGAGAGAGAGAGAAAGAGAGAGATAGTGAGAGGGAGAAAAAGAGAGACAGAGTGAGACTGAATGAGAGAGAGTGAGAGAGAGAGAAAGAGAGAGAGTGAGAGGGAGAAAAAGAGAGACAGAGTGAGGGAGTGAGAGAGATTGAGAAAGAGAGACAGAGTGAGTGAGAGAAAGAGAGAGACAGATTGAGAGAGAGTGTGAGAGAGAGAGAGCGTGTGACAGAGACAGAGTAACAGGGAGTGAGAGAGAGGGACATAATGAGAGAGTGAAAGAGACAGAGTGAGAGAAAACAATGAGAGAGAGACAGAATGTGAGAGAAACCCAAAGTAGCAGAGACAGAGTGTGACACACTGTGAACGACACACACAGACAGAGACAGACAGAAGCACACATAGAGACAGAGACAAATAGATATATATAGAGAGAGTGTGCGAGACAGAGACACACATACACACAGGCAAAGAGTGACAGAGAGAGAGACACAGTGACAGTGAAAGACAGAGAGAGGGTGAGAGTGAGTGAGTGAAACAGAGAGCAGAGGATATTGTACAGCCCCTGCACTGGAAGCTGTCAGTGTGGTTTACGTTCGGTAAAGGAACCAAGCTTAGACTGAGTAAGTAAACCTCAATCCTCCGTTACTAATCCTTTAAATACTGAAACTTTCTAAAACACAAATGCTGAATAGTGGAAGGTGTTAGAAAGGAGCTGCAGTCAATGAAATGGTTCATTGAAGAGCACTGTGTATAACAGGGTGCCCAGCTGTATTTCTTTAGTTACATTCCCCCTTTAACCAGCAAGATATAAGTAACCAACTTTTACCGAGTGTGTAGAGGAGATCTGGACGTTTGCAGACTGTGGTCACATTCCTGCTCCATGGAGTGAAATCCCTCACTAGACTCCTGCCAGTCTCAGTGTGAGCTCTGGGTCTCTGTCACAGTCTCTGATATAACTGATCTCAGCACCAGCACAGTGAGACACCAAGGTCCCACCTCCCCCAGCTTTAACTCTGCTCTGTCCACTCCCTGCTTATCTCTTGTCAAAGTTCTGATGACAAACAGTGACAGCAGGGCTCCCAATCCAGTGGCTTCAGTGTTCCAGGGTTTTGGGGAAACTCTCAGTTGCTTTGTCTTTGGGTCGAGTTCAGGTCTATTGTTCTGACCAGGTGATGAAAGTCTCTCGGGGTCTTTCACAGCCTTCACCTGGTCTTACTGTAACAAGATTTAATTTGAAACAAACTGTGTTTTGAGCTCCTTCTCGGTGAATCCTTGTTCACCGCTTTCCAATTGTGAGGCAAAGAAATGAGCACAAACAGGTTTTCTTAGGTTTAAAGAAGAAAGGTGAAATTTATTAAAACTTAAACTAAAACTCTAATTCAGTTAACGCGTACGGATACACGCCATGCCCCATGCTAGCATGCATATGCGATACACACATGCAAATAGAGACAGAAAAGAGCAGAAGAAAAATAAAGTGCAGAGGTTTGAGGCAATCTCTGAAGAGAGTTTTTGTTACTGTGCTTCGAGCTCACTGGAGTCCTTGCTTGTCGGTAGATCTTGCTTTTCATTGGGGCCCAGTATTCTTCTTAAACCTTGTTCACTGTGGGAGACTTTTCCCTCTTGCGGTTCATATGTCTTCAATGATTTCTGAAGCTGGTGAGAGAGATGAAAGCCGACGGGAGAGAGACAGTGGCAAGCCAGCCATGAAAAGTCTTTTCAGTCCAGGAGCAAACAGCTTTCTGAGTTCAAATTCTCTGTGGCAAGTTCAAATTCAAAAAACTACAACAGCCAGTTAGTCATGTGACTAAACTGGTCTGACCATGTCCGATGGTGTAGTCGGCCATCTTAGCAGTCAAGCTGGAATGGGAGCTCCTCCACCCTCAATGTCTGGTAATCAAAAGTCCATTGTGGATTGAATTTGTCAGGAAATGGTCTTTTGTCCCTTCCAAGTACTATCTGTTATTATGCCAATGTCTTTCCAGTCAAGGGCCTGGTGCTGTTTTTTAAAAACAAGTTCTTTCTTTACTCCAGCAACAGATTAAAAAGCAGTGTTCATATGGCGAAATTAATGTGCCTCATTCTTGGCAGGTGGGGGCCTGCATGACACTGATATTTATCTCTGAACCGACGTCACTGAAAATGTTCATTTACCTCATTGCTGTTTGTGGGATCTTGCTGTGCACAAATTGTCTGCCACATTTCCTACATTCCAACAGTGACTGCTCTTTAAACAAGTCCTTCATTGTCTGTAAATGACTTTGGGAGGTCCTGAGGTGTGAAATACTCGATATAAATACAAGTCTTTCTTTTCCTTTTATTAACCGGGAGCTCCCACAATACCCTGTTGATTAAAGCTGAACCCAGCAGAAAATCCACAGAAAACTGACTAATGTTTGTCTGATTTGTCTGTGTGTTTATTAGACATGACTGAGCAGATAGCAAGAGTTTCAGCAGCAACAAAGGTGTTACTCTAGTGCCCCTCCCACTTTCCCCAAGGACTTACAAAATACTTACGGGGAAAGGGCTCAGCACCTGCCATCGACTGGTTAAATGTCACCCGTCTAGACTACAGGTCTCCCACAATCTGCTCTCCATCTCTCTCCTGAAGGCACTATTTCTGGCTGGGGCACAGCTCCACCCTCCCCAAGTGGCCTCATTCCTCCAAGTGTGAGCCGGGAGGTTGAGAATGGCAGGCTATTCGACTGTGAGGTGTTAGTGTTGTCTCAGTGGGTAACACTCTCACCTCTGAGACAGAATGTCGTGGCTTCAAGTCCCACTCCAGAGACTGGAGCACATAATCCAGGCTGACACTGCAGTGCAGTATTGAGGGAGTGCTGCATTGTCAGAGGTGCTGTCTTTCAGATGAGACAAACTGACGTCTGCCCTCTCAGGTGAATGTAAAGGATCCCACTGCACTATTAGAAGAGCAGGGGAGTTCTCCTCGGTGTTCTGGACAATGTTTATCACTCAACCAACAGCATTGAAAATCAGATTATCTGCTCATTATCACTCAGCTGTCTGGGATCTTGCTGTGCACAATTGGCCGTAAAACACTTTGGGACATCCTGAGGTGGTGACAGGCACTATAGAAATGCAAGTCTTTCTTTGAGTTTGGAGGCTCCTGATCCTGACCCTCGCGCACACTCTCACCTTCCAGGGGTCATGGGATCATTTGGAGCAGTGACCCTGCCTGACCCCAGTACACTGAGACTGATTATAACCTCACCCTTGACCTCACCCCAGTGTTGGACAAGAAGGTTTTAAATGAAATCGAAAACCTTCTACACCGACACCCAACATGAATCCTTTCTGACATGTGTTGATACAAGTCTGCTCCAGTGTTCTCAGAGAAAGTTCTCCGGATGTGTGTGTGATCTGAGATTTGTTAACACTGAGCCTGTTTCCTCCAGATAGACTGATCTACAGTTCGAGCTTCCTGTCAGGTTAACAGTGTCTTAAAGGGACACTGAGTCTTTAAACACTCTTACTATTAACCATTTCAGTGCTGAATTGGTGATAAACCTTCATTAGAGACGTTTAAACAGAGAAACATAGAAAGATTTACAATGCAGATGAGGCCATTCGGCCCATGGTGTCCATGCCAGCTGAAAATGAGTTAACAAACCTAATCCCACTTTCCAGCTCTTATTCCCATATCCCTGTAGGTTTCGGCACCTCAAGTGCATATCCAAGTGTTTTTTCAATGTGATGAGAGTTTCTGCCTCTACCACCCTTTCAGGCAGTGAGTTCCAGACCCCCAACACCCTCTGGGTGAAAAAATTACTCCTCAATTCACCTCTCATCCTTCCACCAATTAATTTAAATCTATGCCGCTGGGTTATTGACCTCTCTGCTGCGGGAAGTAGGTCCTTCCTATCCACTCTATCTTGGCCCCTCATAATTTTATACACCTCAATTAAATCTCCCCTCAGTCTCCTCTGTTCCAGAGATAACAATCCCAGCCGATCCTATCTTTCCTCATAGGTAAAATTCTCCATTCCTGGTAACATCCTCGTAAATCTCCTCTGTACCCCCTCTTGTTTGATCACATCCTTCCTGTAATGTGGTGACCAGAACTGTACACAGTTTTCTAGCTGTGGTCTAACTAGTGTTTTCTACAGTTCTGGCATAACCTCCTTACCTTTATACTCCAGGCCTCAGCGAATAAGGGCAAGCATCCCGTAAGCCTTCTTAACCACCTTATCTAGCTGTCCTGCTACCTTCAGGGATCTGTGGACATGAACTCCAATGTCCCTCAGTTCCTCTACACTTCTCAGTATCATCCCATTTATTGGATATTCCTTTGCCTCGTTTGTCCTCCCCAAATGCATCACCTCACATTTCTCTGGACTGAATTCCATTTGCTATTTTTCTGCCCACCTGACCAGTCCATTGATATCTTCCTGCAGTCTACAGCCTTTTTCCTCATTATCAACCGCAAGGCCTATTTTTGTATCATCTGCAAACTTCTTAATACCCCTTCCATTTAAATCTAAATCATTGAAAGACACTATAATCAGCAGTGGACCCAGTACTGAGCCCTGCAGAACCCCACTGAAAACAGCTTTCCACTCACAAAAACACCCGTTGACAATAAAACTTTGCTTCCTGTCACTGACTCAATTTTTGATCCAATTTCCCACTTTTCCTTGGATCCGATGGGCTTTTAACTTTCTGACCAGTCTGCCATGTGGGATCTTATCAAAGGCCTTGCTAAAATCCATGTAGACTCTTTCAAACATGACGCCCACTTTGACACTCCTTGTAACCTCCTCATGAAATGTAATCGTTAGTCAGACACAAACTTCCCTTAACAAATCCATGCTGACTGTCCTGAATTAATCCCGTGCTTCTCTAAGTGATGGTTTTTACTGTCTCTCAGAACTTTTTCCAATAATTTTCCCACTGCCGAGGTTATGCTGACTGATCTGTAATTACTTGGTCCATCCATTCTTTCCTTTTTAAACAACAGTAGAACATTAGCAGTCCTCCAGTCCTCAGGTACCATGCCTTTAACCAGAGAGAATTGGAAAATGAGGATCAGAGCCTCCGCTATTTCTTCCATTGCTTCCTTTGCAGCCTGGGATACATTTCACCTGGGCCTGGTGATTTATCCATTTTCAAGGATGTGAAACACCTTAATATTTCCTCCCTCACTAAGTTTATCCCATCCAAGATTTCACACTCCTCCTCCTTCACTACAATGTCTGCTTTGTCACTCTCTGTGAAAAAAGGCACAAAGTATTCATTCAGAAACATGTCCACATCCTCCACCTCCACACACAGGTTAGGTTTTTGGACTCCAATTTACCCCGCTCTTTTCTTAGTGATTCTCCGGCTCTTTATGTATTTATTAAACATCTTTGGGTTTTCCTTGATTTTACTAGCTCATATTTTTTCATGTCCTCTCTTTGTTTCCCTAATTTCCTTTTCAATTTCACCCCTGAACTCTCTACACTTCTCCAGGTTTTCTGCAGTATCAAGATCTCAGTATCCGATATAAGTTTCCCTTTTGTACCTTATCCTACTGTGTATGCTCTTTACCATCTGCGGTAAATGGAGATTTGGGAGTCTCACCCTTTTTCTTTGTGGGAACATGTTTGTTCTGAGCCCTCACTATCTCCTCCTTGAATGCCTCCCACTGCTCTAACACTGATTTACCTTCAAGTAGCTGTTTCCAGTCTAATTCTGACAAATCACATCTCAGCTTAGTAAAATTGGCCTTTCCCCAGTTTAAAACTTTTACTCTTGGTCCATCTTTATCCTTTTCTATAACTGCTCTAAATCTAACTGAATTATAATCACTGCCACTAAAACACTCTCACATTGATCCCCTTCCACCTGCCCAGATTCATTCCTGAAAACTAAGTCCAGAACTGTATCTTCTCTTGTTGGTCTTTCTACTGATGAGAAAAGTTCTCCCGAATGTATTTTAGGAATTCTGCGCCCTCTGTACCTTTTATACTGAATTTATCCCAGTTAATATTTGGAAAGTTGAAATCCCCTCCTATTACTGGCCTGTTGTTTCTGCACTTTTCAGTAATTTGCCGACACATTTGCTCTTCTCTCTCCCTCTGACTGTTTGAGGGTCTATAGCAGGAGTCTGGAACCTGCGACTCCGGAGCCACATGTGACTCTTTAACAGCTCATTTACAGCTGCCAACCTTTTCCAGTTGGATCACATTAACATGAAAAAGGCCGAAAAAATTCAGTCAAGGAAAGTAAACTGTGTTTTTATTGTGGGGATAAAAGGCTAATCATTATGTTGTACTTTATAGTTTCAAATGATTATTTAAATGAAAAGCATCATCATTGTCTAAATGAACTTGTTTGAGTGGTACAGCTTCCATTGGAGGAACAGCTTTTATGTTTGTGACCATTATTGTTTCTAATATCACTGAGATGATAAATTATTCTGCTATTACAAACTTCTTTTTTATTACGAGAATCAATAGCTGAAAAAATTGTCTTAATTCTGCACATCTGAATTTAAATTTTTTTTTTAAATTTTGACTTTACTGACAAAATTATACAAAAACAAGTCAAAAAAATGCAATAATTCAGAGTGAAACCTATTCTGATTTTGACTTTTTTTCTATTGATACATAAATTCAATACATGTATTTTATTTATTATATATACAAAGTGTGCATTCTACCAGAGACACTTGGCAATTTAGAAGGTATTTGGTTTAGAAATGCTGAATTTTGGTCTTGACACTGCCAGTAGTTTTTATTTTAGGTAATATTTTTGAAAACAGTCTCTTCAGGTAATAAAGGTTACCGACCCCTGGTCTATATATAGTGCAGCAATGTGATTGCCCCTTTTTTGTTCCTACGTTCATTCAAATGTCCTCATTCGATGATCCTGCTTGAATATCATCCCTCCTCACAGCTGCGATTTTTTCTTTTGACTAATATTGTGAAACCCTTCTCCTTTTTTCTCTCCCTCTCTATCCCATTGGGAAACTCAGTATCAGGAATATTGAGCTGCCATTCCTGCCCTTCTTTCAGACTCATTTCAGTAATAACTGTCATCAAGGCAGCATTTGAGTCTGGAATCAAGAAGCCCGAGCAAAACTAGAGTCAGTGTGAATCAGGGGGAAATCTCTCGACTGTTTGGAGTCATACCTAGCGCAAAGGAAGATAGCTGTGGTTGTTGGAGGTCAATCATCTCAGCTCTAGGACGTCACTGCAGGAGTTCCTCAGCATAGTGTCCTAGGCCCAACCATCTTCAGCTGCTTCATCAATGACCTTCCCTCCACCATAAGGTCAGAAGAGGGGATGTTCGCTGATGATTGCACAACCTTCAGCACCATTCGCGAATCCACAGAAACGGAAACAGACTATCTAGAAATGCAGCAAAACCTGGACACTGTCCACGCTTGGGCTGATAAGTAACAAGTAACATTCGCGTCACACAAGTGAAAGGCAATGACTATCTCAAATAAGAAAGAATCTAACCATCTCCCCTTGACATTCAATGGCATTACGATCGCTGAATCCCCCACTATCAACATCCTGAGGGTTACCATTGACCAGAACCTGAACTGCAGTAGCCCTGTAAATACTGTGGCTACAAGAGCAGGCCAAAGGCTGGCCACCTAGGAGGAAAGGCCAGCAGTTGTATGGGAACACCAACACCTGCAAGTTCTCCTCCAAGCCACACACCATCCTGACTTGGAACTATATCGCCGTTCCTTCACTGTCACTGGGTCAAAATCCTGGAACTCCCTGCCTAACAGCACTGTGGGTGTACCTACCCCACATGGACTGCAGCAGTTCAAGAAGGCAGCTCACCACCACCTTCTCAAGGGCTATTAGTGATGGGCAATAAATGCTGGCCTGGCCAGCGACGCCCACATCCCATGAATGAATAAAAAAAACTACCATATCATACTTCCAAGAGCAGTCGAACACAATTTAACCAGTTGAACATCAAACCATCCACTGTCTTTGTATTTTAGACTAAACCTAGCAAGCGAGGCAAATTAAGAAGTGATGGTGCTCATTTCTAACGATTCAACACCAGCTGCAGTTCATTAACTCAGCTGTCTGTTATCTGATGTGACATATCCAAACACAGAAACACCCACAGAAACATACACATAAATATACACATAGAACACACAAATATACACAGAGAATACACAAATGTACAGACAGAACACACAAATAAATACATGAAACACACAAATATATACAGAGGACACACAAATATACCGACAAAAGACACAAATATATACATAAAACACACAAATATATACAGAGAGCAAAAAATATACAAATAGAACACAGAAATACACAAACATGCAGTGATTAACAGTTTTTCTCTTCTCTTTCAGGCCGAGAGAAGTCTCAACCCACACTGACCCTGATGCCCCCCTCGCCGGAGGAGGTCAAGGCCAAGGGCACTGCCACCCTGGTGTGCCTTGCCGATCACTTCTATCCCGATGAAGTGGGGGTGGAGTGGAAGAAGGACGGTGCAGCCATTTCGGCCGGAGTTCAGACCAGCAATTACCTGCGAGCTTCGGACAGCACCTACAGTGTCAGCAGCCTGCTGACCCTCTCTGGCTCTGACTGGGAGTCCAACGCCCGCTTCTCCTGTGCCCTCACCCACGAGACCCTGTCCTCTCCCCTCAGTAAGAGTGTGAGCAGATCAGAATGTGTGTAGAATGTTAGAGACAGTCCTCAGAGGAGACACAACTTTAAATATAACAGGGGTGAGCTGGGAGGATAAAGGTCATTGTCAGCACGGAATTTCAACTCTCTTCCTTCTCGTGACTGGGTCTGAGACACCTCTGAGGATCAGGGGTCAAGGCACTAAATTGGGACAGTGTAGAGGGGGCTTTACTCTGTATCTAACCCGTACTGTACCTGCCCTGGGAGTGTTTGATTGGACAATGTAGACTCGTGATGCCAAGTAAAACCTCTCTAAGATGCTGAAGACTGTCAGCTGAGCTAAAATAATATGAACCTCAGAAGTCACCGCTCAGTAAACCAGAC
This sequence comes from Heterodontus francisci, assembly GCF_036365525.1. Classification (NCBI taxonomy): domain Eukaryota; kingdom Metazoa; phylum Chordata; class Chondrichthyes; order Heterodontiformes; family Heterodontidae; genus Heterodontus; species Heterodontus francisci. The sequence goes on along the minus strand of NC_090378.1, from coordinate 120,386,659 downwards.
CTCCTTCCTGCTCACCCTGCAGTTCCAATTTAAAGTTTAGTCTCTGTTTAAAGCGACAGGATTCTCATGTTATTGAGAAAATCTCCACAACTGTTTTAATAAACCTTCATTCTCCCTGTGAATTTCTCCAGCTTCCTCTCACTGAGCTGTTTATTCAAGTCTTTTTACTGTAAATGTAAATCTGTAAAAGGTAATAAACATTAAGAATATTCAGTAAATGTCTCGGGAGTACTTTGGAAATGTCCCACATTCCTGTCAGTTGATTGGCTGTATTTCAGCAAGTGATTCTAATGATTGGCTGGTTAAACTCTCAATCAATAGCACATTAGCATAAGATTTGATTACAAACAGAAATACAAACATATGAATTAGGAGCAGGAGTAGGCCACTCGGCCCCTCGAACCTGCTCCACCATTCAATAAGATCATGGCTGATCTGATTGTAATCTCAACACCACATTCCCTCCTAGCCATGATAACCTTTCACCCCCTTGCTTATCAAGAATCTATCTTCCTCTGCCTTAAAAATATTTATAGACTCTGCTTCCATTGCCTTTTGAGAAAGAGAGTTCCAAAGAGTCACGACCCTTGGAAATAAAAGAATTCTCAACTCTGTATTAAATGGGTGACACCTTATTTTTAAATAGTGACCCCAAGTTCTAGTTTCTTCAACAAGAAGAAACAACCTTTCCACATCCACCCTGTCAAAACCCCTCAGGAATCTTATATGTCTCCATCAAGTCACCTCTTACTCTTCTAAACTCCAGTGGATATAAACCTAACCTGTCCAACCTTTCCTCAGAGGAAAACCTGCACATTCCAAGTATTAGTCTAATAAACCTTCTCTGAACTGATTCCAACACATTTACATCCTGTAGGTGTGTGTTTCGGAGTGTGTGTGGGTTACCCAATACTGTCTGTTCGGTGTGTGTGTCTGAGTGTGTGTGGGTTACCCTGTACTGTCTGTAGGTGTGTATGTCTGCATGTGTGTGGGTTACCCTGTATTGTCTGGAGGTGTGTGTGTCTGAGTATGTGTGGGTTACCCAGTACTGTACGTCGGTGTGTGTGTCTGAGTGTGTGTGGGTTACACAGTACTGTCTGTAGGTGTGTGTGTCTGTGTGTGTGTGGGTTACCCTGTACTGGCTGTAGGTGTGTGTGTCTGCGTGTGTGTGGGTTACCCTGTACTGTCTGTAGGTGTGTGTGTCTGAGTGTGTGTGGGTTACCCTGTACTGTCTGTAGGTGTGTGTGTCTGAGTGTGTGTGGGTTACCCTGTATTGTCTGGAGGTGTGTGTGTCTGAGTGTGTGTGGGTTACCCAGGACTGTATGTCAGTGTGTGTGTCTGAGTGTGTGTGGGTTACCCAGTACTGTCTGTAGGTGTGTGTGTCTGAGTGTGTGTGGGTTACCCTGTAATGTCTGCAGGTGTGTGTATCTGAGTGTGTGTGGGTTACCCTGGACTGTCTGTAGATGTGTGTGTCTGAGTGTGTGTGGGTAACCCAGTACTGTCTGTAGGTGTGTGTGTCTGAGTGTGTGTGGGTTACCCTGTGCTGTCTGTAGGTGTGTGTGTCTGAGTGTGTGTGGGTTACCCTATACTGTCTGTAAGTGTGTGTGTCTGAGTGTGTGTGGGTTACCCTGTCCTGTCTGTAGGTGTGTGTGTCTAAGTGTGTGTGGGTTACCCTGTCCTGTCTGTAGGTGTGTGTCTCTGAGTGTGTGTGGGTTACCCAGTACTGTCTGTAGGTGTGTGTGTCTGAGTGTGTGTGGGTTACCCAGTACTGTCTGTAGTTGTGTGTGTCTGAGTGTGTGTGGGTTACCCTGTCCTGTCTGTAGGTGTGTGTCTCTGAGTGTGTGTGGGTTACCCAGTACTGTCTGTAGGTGTGTGTGTCTGAGTGTGTGTGGGTTACCCTGTCCTGTCTGTAGGTGTGTGTCTCTGAGTGTGTGTGGGTTACCCAGTACTGTCTTTAGGTGTGTGTGTCTGAGTGTGTGTGGGTTACCCTGTCCTGTCTGTAGGTGTGTGTCTCTGAGTGTGTGTGGGTTACCCAGTACTGTCTGTAGGTGTGTGAGTCTGAGTGTGGGTGTGTTATAGAATCATAGAGTTATACAGCACAGAACCAGGCCCTTCAGCCCATCGTGTCTTTGCCAACCATCAAGCACCTATCTATTCTAATCACATTTTCTGGCACTTGGCCCATAGCCTTGTATGCTATGGCATTTCAAGTGCTCATCTAAATACATCTTAAATGTTGTGAGGGTTCCTGCCTCTACCAAGTGTTCAGGCAGTGCATTCCAGATTCGCACCACCCTCTGGGTGAAAATTCTTTTCCTCTAAGCCTCCTGCCTCTTAGCTTCAATCTATGCACACTGGTTATTGACCCCTCCACTAAGGCAAAAGGTTTCTTCCTATCTATCCTATCAATGCACCTCATAATTTTATATACCTCAATCAGGTCCTCCATCAGCCTTCTCTGCTCTAAAGAAAACAACCCTAGCCTATCCAGTCTCTCTTCATAGCTATCCAGTACTCTCAGTAGGTTTGTATGTCTAAGGATGTGTGTATTACACAGTGCAGTCATTTGGTGGGTTCCTCTGAGAATGGGTCTGTTACCCAGTATTGTCTGTAGGTGTGTGTCTCTGAGTGTGGGTGTGTTACCCAGTACTGTCTGTAGGTGCGTGTCTCTGAGTATGTGTCTTACCCAGTACTGTCTGCAGGTGTGTGTCTCTGAGTGTGTGTGTGTTAAACAGTACTGTCTGCAGGTGTGTGTCTCTGAGCGTGGGTGTGTTACCCAGTACTGTCTGTAGGTGTGTGTCTCTGAGTTTGAGTGTGTTACCCAGTACTGTCTGTAGGTGTGCATCTCTGATTGTGGGTGAGTTACCCAGTTCTGTCGGTAGGTGTGTATCTCTGAGTGTGGGTGTGCTACCCAGTTCTGTCTGGAGGTGTGTATCTCTGAGTTTGGGTGTGTTAGCCTGTACTGTCTGTAGGTGTGTGTTTCTGAGTGTGGGTGTGTTACCCAGTACTGTCTGTAGGTGTGTGTCTCTGAGTGTGGGTGTGTTACCCAGTACTGTCTATAGGTGTGTAACTCTGATTGTGGGTGAGTTACCCAGTACTGTCGGTAGGTGTGTATCTCTGAGTGTGGGTGTGTTACCCAGTTCTGTCTGGAGGTGTGTATCTCTGAGTGTGGGTGTGTTACCCAGTACTGTCTGTAGGTGTGTATCTCTGAGTGTGGGTGTGTTACCCAGTTCTGTCTGGAGGTGTGTATCTCTGAGTGCGGGTATGTTACCCAGTACTGTCTGTAGGTGTGTATCTCTGAGTGTGGGTGTGTTACCCAGTTCTGTCTGGAGGTGTGTATCTCTGAGTGTGGGTGTGTTACCCAGTACTGTCTGTAGGTGTGTATCTCTGAGTGTGGGTGTGTTACCCAGTACTGTCTGTAGGTGTGTATCTCTGAGTGTGGGTGTGTTACCCAGTTCTGTCTGGAGGTGTGTATCTCTGAGTGTGGGTGTGTTACCCAGTACTGGCTGTAGGTGTGTGTCTCTGAGTGTGGGAGTGTTACCCAGTACTGTCTGTAGGTGTGTGTCTCTGAGTGTGGGTGTGTTACCCAGTACTGTCTGTAGGTGTGTGTCTCTGAGTGTGAGTGTGTTACCCAGCACTGTCTGTAGGTGTGTGTCTCTGAGTGTGAGTGTGTTACCCAGTACTGTCTGCAGGTGTGTGTCTCTGAGTTTGAGTATGTTACCCAGAACTGTCTGTCGATGTGTGTCTCTGAGTTTGAGTGTGTTACCCAGTACTGTCTGTCGGTGTGTATCTCTGAGTTTGAGTGTGTTACCCAGTACTGTCTGTAGGTGTGTGTCTCTGAGTTTGAGTGTGTTACCCAGCACTGTCTGTAGGTGTGTGTCTCTGAGTTTGAGTGTGTTACCCAGTACTGTCTGTAGGTGTGTGTCTCTGAGTTTGAGTGTGTTACCCAGTACTGTCTGTAGGTGTGTGTCTCTGAGTTTGAGTGTGTTACCCAGTACTGTCTGTAGGTGTGTGTCTCTGAGTTTGAGTGTGTTACCCAGTACTGTCTGTAGATGTGTGTCTCTGAGTGTGGGTGTGTTACCCAGTACTGTCTGTAGGTGTGTGTCTCTGAGTGTGGATGTGTTACCCAGTACTGTCTGTAGGTGTGTATCTCTGAGTGTGGGTGTGTTACCCAGTACTGTCTGTAGGTGTGTATCTCTGAGTGTGGGTGTGTTACCCAGTACTGTCTGTAGGTGTGTATCTCTGAGTTTGAGTGTGTTACCCAGTACTGTCTGTAGGTGTGTATCTCTGAGTGTGGGTGTGTTACCCAGTACTGTCTGTAGGTGTGTATCTCTGAGTTTGAGTGTGTTACCCAGTACTGTCTGTAGGTGTGGCTGCTATGTTTTGAAGATGCAATGGCACGTTTCACTATCACAGACGTCACAAGGAAAAAGGCCTTACTTTGACACTTGGAGGTGAAGAATTAGAATATGGTTTTCCAGCATACGGCCCACGGGCCAGACTTCAGCCCTGCAAAGCACTTCGGTGGGCAGCTCTATTTTTGTGAGGATCCCCGACCCACACAACGTGGCTGTGCCCAGCGGGAGAGTGTCATTCACATCCTGTCTCTGTAATCCACATTGATGGAGAATGAACAGATGGGGAATGGGCAGCAGAGACAGGGGAGCCGGGATTGTAGGGCGGGGAGTGGAAAGCGAGGAGTGGAGCGTGGAGTGGGGATTGGAGAACGGACAGTGGGGAGTGGAGAGCGTGGAGTGGGGAGTGGTGAACGGACAGTGGGGAGTAGAGAGCGTGGAGTGGGGAGTGGAGAACGGACAGTGGGGAGTGGAGAGCGTGGAGTGGGGAGTGGAGAACGGACAGTGGGGAGTGGAGAGCGTGGAGTGGAGAACGGACAGTGGGGAGTGGGGAGCGTGGAGTGGAGAACGGACAGTGGGGAGTGGAGAGCGTGGAATGGGGAGTGGAGAAAGGACAGTGGGGAGTGGAGAGCGTGGAGTGGGAATGGAGAACGGACAGTGGGGAGTAGAGGCGTGGAGTGGGGAGTGGAGAACGGACAGTGGGGAGTGGAGAGCGTGGAGTGGGGAGTGGAGTGTGGGTAGTGGGGAGAGGAGAGTGGGCAGTGGAGAGTGGGCAGTGGAGAGTGGGAAGTGGAGGGTGGGGAGCAGGGATCAGGGACTGGGGAGCAGGCAGTGAGGAGGAGGGAATGAGAGACAAACAGAGAAAGAGAGCAGGGAGTAAGAGAAAGAAGGGGCAGAGAGAGAGGGAGAGAGAGAGACAGAGAGAGGGGATAGTGGGACAGACAGAGGGAGACTGATAGAGAGAGTGGGGAGACAGAGGTAGGGGAGAGGGTGGGACTGAGAGGGGGAGAGAGAGATGGAGGGGGGAAAGAGAGACAGAGAGATACAGAGAGCAAGAGGAGAGAGGAAGAAAGATCAATATCTCTCTGACACATGGACATCATTCTGGAATACACTGCATCGCTACGTCAAGTGTGTGGGCAGAGATTGAGTATTAATGCAAGCAAAAACAATGTCAGGTAGGTCACTAAATCAATGTTCAACATAGTAATGAGAAAGTAAGTCAATAAATTACTTCTCATTTAAAGCTTCTTCATAAAAATGCACATTTGTTATAGTTTTCATACAAGGATACATTTTTAATGCCTTTATCGTCCGAAATGTTCTCACTGGCCCCCTACTGGAGGGTAAAAATTGTAATCTGGCCCCTGACATGAAAAGGTTGGACATCCCTGCTATCAAATCACGAAACTGGAAAGACGTGATCGAGAAACGTCTACAGATTAATTCTGACACACTACAAGATCTTCACACCAATGTTCGAAATGAGCTCACTGTTACAACTACATCTGATCTCATATTACACAACAACTGTATGGTCATTCCACACTCATTAAGAGAATGTGTTGTTGATAAAGGACACCAGGGAATAGTCACTAGCAAACAACTCCTTAGGCAAATGGTTTGGGTTCCAGGAATGAACTGCATGGCAGTGATAAAATCAATCAGTGTTTACCATGTCAACTACCCACAATGTCAAATCTTCATGATCCTCTCGTGATGTCTGAACTACCTCCAGGACCAGGGATTGTGTCAGTGTTGATTTCACAGATTTACCCACAGGTGAACACCTGCTTGTTGTCACTGACGACTACAGCAGATTCCCAATCGTGGAATTAGTTAAGTCAACTCCAACAAAAGCAGTGATTCCAAAGCTTGACCAGATCTTTACCTTGTTTGGAATTCCTCAAACAGTAAGAAGTGACAATGAACCCCCATTCAACAGCAATGAGTTCAGTAAATTCACAAACTACCTAGTGTTCACTCATAGGGAAATCACACCCCATTGGCCAAGAGCTAATGGAGAAGTCGAGACATTTATGTGAACCTTGAAAATAGTGATACGGACAGCTACAGCTGTGAACAAGTCATGGGAGCAAGAGTTATATCACTTTCTTCATAATTACAGAGTGACTCCAAACTCAACTACTGGAAAACCTCCAGTCACTCTCATCTTTACACATCCTCTGTGCACACGTCTTCCTCAATTACCCTACGGAGATAATGATCAACATATACATCAACACGATCGATATCAGAAGGATAGATTGAAGGTAAATGCAGAACGAAACATGAAACTTCGAGGCTACACCACTAAAGCCAGGAGATAAAGTACTTGTGAAACGTGATGGTCATGTTGGAAAACAAACAACCCCTTATAACATCCAACCATTTGTTGTGACCAACACAAAAGGATCAATGATCACTGCTGAGCACGATTCACAAATTATCACAAGAAACGTGTCATTCTTCAAACACTGAAAACACCTCTCGTAAACATTGAATCCAATTTCAGCATCGACACCTCCGATGAAGAACATGAGTTAAATGAGACTTCACCTGATGTCAGACAATATCCTACTTGTGAGAGAAAATGCCCATCATACATAGGTGACTATCTGACGAAGTGAACTATTTATGTGTAAGTTTATAATTTACATTTTTGGAAACAAACCATTGACACATACAACATCTCTCATTTACTGAGAAGGGGAGGAATGTCGTGTTGCAGTGTTTTGAAATTGCATTGAACATTTTGTTAACTTGAAGCCACTGCAGAACACACAGGCTAGCAAAGGGAAAGTGGAAATAAAACAGAATAAAGAAGAAGCCTTTGTGTTTAACAGCCTGCAGTCTCAGTCTCACATATCTCATCCTAAACTCGGCTAAACCTCACTAAGTCCCGAGGACATCACTCTCCGTTGGGCTGGAGTGGGCTGTGAGTGATTGGGCAGTGGAGAGGATCGTCACCCTCTTGGCATCGTGAGGGCAGAAGAACAGGGGGCGAGGCTGCCACGGACAATTGGGTGGCCATGTGACCAGCGGGAAGGCAGCCAGGCCTCTGGCTTTGCTGGACCATTATGTAAATCAAGTGCTCTGTGTTCTCCCACTCTGCAGTATGAGCACTCAAACAGCGGCCACAGGAATGGCTGCCGTGGTGAGTTTAAATTGGACTCACACTTGAACTGCCCCCCAAAACCCCCGTTCCTGCATTAATTAACTGGTCACCACTGTGAAACCCGGAACTCATTTCTGTTTCCCCCCCAGGGACGGGTTTGGGACCCGGAAACAGTCCCGACATCCATTTCCTGCCCCCGATATGAAAATCCAGCCCCATCCACCTGATTGGACAGATTCAAAGAGGGAAATCTGGGGAAAATGGGCACAGAGTAATGAGGCAAAAATACATTCACACTTTGGAGAGGAAAGGGAGATTAGTGATGGGGTAGTTTACAAGGACACATTGGTTGAGTGTGGATTTTTTGAGGAGATGGTGATGGTGATGATGATGATTTTGAGAGCGAGGGGGTCATTACCTGTGGAAAGCCCGAACCTCTGATACCTGAACTCTCCCAGTGAAGCTTTCCCTCGGCTACTTTATCTCTCTCATCATGGCTCCAAACTGTAATCTGAATAATTCCAACGGTTTTCCCTCTGTTTCCTTGTTTTCCTTATTATTCCAAACATATTCCCCTCTGAGTCAGGAATATTTACCTGAACGATGCTGTAATTTTTCTGTCACTACTTTCCATTAATGTCATCAGCTTTTACCAGCGAATCCGAGAATCACACAACACTGTAGGAGGCCATTCAGCCCCTCCGGCCTGTTGTTGGAATCTGCTTTGATCTACATTTTTAAAATTCTTTCTTGGGATGTGGGTGCCGCTGGCCAGGCCAGCATTTATTGCCCATCCCTAATTGCCCTTGAGAAGGTGGTGGTGAGCTGCCTTCTTGAACTGCTGCAGTCCGTGTGGTGCAGGTGAACCCACAGTGCTGTTAGGAAGGGAGTTCCAGGATTTTGACCCAGTGACAGTGAAGGAACAGCGATATACTTCCAGGTCAGGATGGTGTGTGGATTGGAGGGGAAATTACAGGTGATGCTGTTCCCATGTATTTGCTGCCCTTGTCCTTCTTGGTGGTAGAGGTCGTGGGTTTGGAAGGTTCTGTCTAAGGAGACTTGGTGCGATGCTGCAGTGCATCTTGTTTATTTTGAAGGAAGCCTTTATACCCCAGGCCCCTGTTATTTTGCTGAGGGGGCCTTTATTCCTCAGGTCCCCTTTAAAATGCATTTTATAAAATAACTTTATTAAAAACAGATAAATAGAACAAAAATCTAATTAAAATGCCATTCTCAGCATTGATGATGCACTCCAGCCCCTGCGGTGACCACCGGTCGCAGAAGGCCTTGATCGAACCCGCGGACACCACATGCTCCTTCTGCAGGGACACCAGGGCGCGAACATAACCTGGGAAGAGGAGCAGGCAATCAGGGCGGATGGACCCCCTGACGGTCCGCAGCCTGGACCTGTGAATTGCCACCTTGGCCAGGCCCAGGAGCAGACCGATGAGGAGATCCTTCCCCCGGCCCATGCCCCTCTGCACTGGGTGGCCAAAGATCAGGAGCGTGGGACTGAAGTGCAGCCAAAACTTGAGGAGCAGCCCCTTCAAATACTCAAAGAGGGGCAGCAACCTCGCACATTCCTCCATATAAACATGGAACACAAACTTGTCCAGGCCGCAGAAATTACAGGCGGCCTGGGGGTCCATGAACCGACTTAAAAGACTAGTGCATGGGACTGCCCTGTGCAGCACCCTCCACCCCAGGTCCCCCATGTAAAGGGGGAAGACTCCTGCTTAGAGAGACCTCCACTGTGGTTTCCCCTCGCTGCCAGATGTCAACACGGATTGCCAGGCCGTGTCCGGCCCGCTGATGAGGGCGAGGAAGTAGAGAGTGTGCAGGAATAGCCTGTACAGGAAACACCTCCACGCCGATTGGAATGGCACGGAGGGCATTTCCAAGAAGCGGCTCGGTTTGTGCGAGACCGGCTCCCGAGGACGGTTTTGGGGCCTGGTTCTGATGAGCAGTTCCGCCGAATGGGGCTCAGTTCTGCTGGGAACGCTTCGCTCTCCCAAGTCCCCTCGTCACCTGCAATGAGGGGCGTCCCAGAGGCTTCAGCTACTTCTTCACCCGTTGGTCCATCGCCGGAGTTGGCCGCCCGGACAGCCGAGGCGCTCTCCTCCGCCGACGGGGGAACGTGCTGACAGGAGGCGAACATGTTCCAGACTCTGAATATATCCCGGTAAAAGACAGGCAACTCCCTCAGACAGGCACAACTAACGTTCTCCAGTGGGGGCTGCGTGTTGTCTTGAAGGCGGTGCCCTTGGCAGCACACCCCATCTGGGAGGTAGCTCCGTGTACAGGGTCTGAAGGCGGAGCGTCACAGCCTGGGTCCGGACGCACACCAGCGACTGGCCGCCCTCCTCAATTGGGAGACTCAGGACCGCGGCAGAGACCCAGTGTTTCCTCTTGCCCCAGAAGAAATCGAAGAGCTTCTTCTGGATCTTGGTGGCAAATGCAGGAGGCGGAGCCAAAATGGCCAACCATACCACAGCATCAAGGCCACCAGTTGGTTTATGACCAGCGCACGGCCCCTGTCGGAAAGCACTCGGAGCAGTCCTGTCCAGCGCCCCAGCCAACTGGTGACTTTCGCCTCCAATTCCTGCCACTTTGCCGGCCAGGCTTCCTCAGCGGGGCTAAGTTGGACTCCCAGATAGAGGAGGTGCGTGTTGCTCCACGCAAAAGGTGTCAACTCCTCTGGCAGTGAGTCGACCCGCCACTGACCCACCAGGAATCTGGAATATTTCTCCCAACTGATCCTTGCGGAGGACATGGGAAAGGTCTGCCGGCAGTCACGCATCCTCCGCAAGTCAATGGGACCTATGATCGTGAGGAGCACGTCATCGGCGTAAGCCAAGAGGACAACCCACATGGCCAGCCCTTCAACTTCCTGTGAAGCAAGCAAAGGAATGGCTCCACACAGATGGTGTACAATTGGCTGGAAATGAGGCATCCCTGGCGCACTCCTCTCCCAAAGCGAAGGGGCGCCGTCAAGGACCAGTTAACTTTGACCAGACACTCTGCAGTGACGTATAAAAATCGTACCCGGGCCACAAAATGCGGCCCAAGTCTGAATGCGCGCAGAGCCCTGAAAAGGTATTCTTGATTCAAACTGTCGAACGCCTTCTCCTGATCAAGGGAGAGAAAGGCGATCAACAGAGCAATCCTCTGGAAAAGCTGGATCAGGTCTCGGACGAGGAGGATGTTGTCCTGGATGGACAGGCCCTGAATATTGTAGAACTGGTCGGGGTGGATCATGTGGGCCAGCACAGAGCCCAGGCTGGTACTGAGGAGGGAGACCGGACTTTAAGCAAGTGGAGATTGCGCCTCTTCAGCAGCAGGATGATGACCGACCTGCACCACGAGAGGGGCATCTCCCCGGTCGCCTGGCTTTCCGCCAAGGCCCACACGTAATCGTCCCCCAGAACCCATGCATAATCGTCCCCCAGGACGTCCCAGAACATCCTGAGGAACTCCACGGTCAGCCCATCCAGCCCCAGGGAGTTGCCCTTCGAGAGCTGGTGCAGGGCATCAGTCAGCTCTGCCAACGTGAGCGGAGCATCCAATCCTTTGGCACCGGCCGGGCTGACCTGCGGCAGGTCCTCCCACAAAACTCTGCTTGCATCCTCATTGGATGGATGCGGAGAGAATAACACACTGTAATAGGTGCGGACAAGGAGGCCCATTCCCTCCGGATCCGTGATGGAGGATCCGTCATCAGCCAGCAGCTCAACAAGCTGCTTAATGATGCCCTGCCATTTTTCCAGCGAGTAGAAGAAGGGTGAGGCGTGGTCCAAATCTTCCAGTATCTGGATCCACGACCTCATGTACACGCCTCGGACTCTACGAGCTGCAGGTCCCTCAGCGCACCCTTCTTCTCTTTGTACACCTGCCACATGACCGAAGCGGGACTCCAAGTCGAGCATCTTCCTCCCTCAGTGCCCGATCTCGGCTTCCCGCCGAGTGGTTGACCCCTTCACGTACCCCTGACAGAAGACACGGATGTGAGTGTTGCCCACATCCCACCATAGCCTCAAGGAGGGGAAGCCTCCCTGCATCCTTCTCCAATCAGCCCAGAATCGATGGAACGAATCCTGGAATTGCTCATCCTCCAGTAATCGGTTGTTAAAGTGCCAGTACGCGGACCCTTCCCGCGTGCTGAGTGGAATGAGCTCCAACCACACCAGGTGGTTCTGTCCCAGGGCAGCTCCATCTGGACATTGTGTTCTCCCCCAGGGCAGCTCCATCTGGACATTGTGTTCTCCCCCAGGGCAGCTCCATCTGGACATTGTGTTCTTCCCCAGGACAGCTCCATCTGGACATTGTGTTCTTCCCCAGGGCAGCTCCATCTGGACATTGTGTTCTTCCCCAGGGCAGCTCCATCTGGACATTGTGTTCTGTCCCAGGGCAGCTCCATCTGGACATTGTGTTCTCCCCCAGGGCAGCTCCATCTGGACATTGAGCTCTCCCCCAGAGCAGCTCCATCTGGACATTGTGTTCTGTCCCAGGGCAGCTCCATCTGGACATTGTGTTCACCCCCAGGGCAGCTCCATCTGGACATTGTGTTCTCCCCCAGAGCAGCTCCATCTGGACATTGTGTTCTGTCCCAGGGCAGCTCCATCTGGACATTGTGTTCTCCCCCAGGGCAGCTCCATCTGGACATTGTGTTCTTCCCCAGGACAGCTCCATCTGGACATTGTGTTCTGTCCCAGGGCAGCTCCATCTGGACATTGTGTTCTGTCCCAGGGCAGCTCCATCTGGACATTGTGTTCTCCCCCAGGGCAGCTCCATCTGGACATTGTGTTCTGTCCCAGGGCAGCTCCATCTGGACATTGTGTTCTGTCCCAGGGCAGCTCCATCTGGACATTGTGTTCTGTCCCAGGACAGCTCCATCTGGACATTGTGTTCTTCCCCAGGGCAGCTCCATCTGGACATTGTGTTCTTCCCCAGGACAGCTCCATCTGGACATTGTGTTCTGTCCCAGGACAGCTCCATCTGGACATTGTGTTCTCCCCCAGGGCAGCTCCATCTGGACATTGTGTTCTGTCCCAGGGCAGCTCCATCTGAACATAGTATTCTTCCCCAGGACAGCTCCATCTGGACATTGTGTTCTGTCCCAGGACAGCTCCATCTGGACATTGTGTTCTCCCCCAGGGCAGCTCCATCTGGACATTGTGTTCTGTCCCAGGGCAGCTCCATCTGAACATAGTGTTCTTCCCCAGGACAGCTCCATCTGGACATTGTGTTCTGTCCCAGGACAGCTCCATCTGGACATTGTGTTCTCCCCCAGGACAGCTCCATCTGGACATTGTGTTCTGTCCCAGGGCAGCTCCATCTGGACATTGTGTTCTCCCCCAGGGCAGCTCCATCTGGACATTGTGTTCTGTCCCAGGGCAGCTCCATCTGAACATTGTGTTCTGTCCCAGGGCAGCTCCATCTGGACATTGTGTTCTCCCCCAGGGCAGCTCCATCTGGACATTGTGTTCTCCCCCAGGGCAGCTCCATCTGGACATTGTGTTCTGTCCCAGGGCAGCTCCATCTGAACATAGTGTTCTTCCCCAGGACAGCTCCATCTGAACATTGTGTTCTGTCCCAGGGCAGCTCCATCTGAACATAGTGTTCTTCCCCAGGACAGCTCCATCTGGACATTGTGTTCTGTCCCAGGACAGCTCCATCTGGACATTGTGTTCTGTCCCAGGGCAGCTCCATCTGGACATTGTGTTCTGTCCCAGGGCAGCTCCATCTGAACATAGTGTTCTTCCCCAGGACAGCTCCATCTGAACATTGTGTTCTGTCCCAGGGCAGCTCCATCTGGACATTGTGTTCTTCCCCAGGGCAGCTCCATCTGGACATTGTGTTCTCCCCCAGGACAGCTCCATCTGGACATTGTGTTCTGTCCCAGGGCAGCTCCATCTGGACATTGTGTTCTTCCCCAGGACAGCTCCATCTGGACATTGTGTTCTTCCCCAGGACAGCTCCATCAGGACATTGTGTTCTTCCCCAGGACAGCTCCGTCTGGACATTGTGTTCTGTCCCATGGCATCTCCATCTGGACATTGTGTTCTGTCCCAGGGCAGCTCCATCTGGACATTGTGTTCTCCCCCAGGGCAGCTCCATCTGGACATTGTGTTCTGTCCCAGGACAGCTCCATCTGGACATTGTGTTCTGTCCCAGGGCAGCTCCATCTGGACATTGTGTTCTGTCCCAGGACAGCTCCATCTGGACATTGTGTTCTGTCCCAGGGCAGCTCCATCTGGACATTGTGTTCTCCCCCAGGGCAGCTTCATCTGGACATTGTTTTCTGTCCCAGGACAGCTCCATCTGGACATTGTGTTCTGTCCCAGGGCAGCTCCATCTGGACATTGGGTTCTGTCCCAGGGCAGCTCCATCTGGACATTGTGTTCATCCCCAGGACAGCTCCATCTGGACATTGTGTTCTGTCCCAGGGCAGCTCCATCTGGACATTGTGTTCTCCCCCAGGACAGCTCCATCTGGACATTGTGTTCTCCCCCAGGGCAGCTCCATCCAGACATTGTGTTCTGTCCCAGGGCAGCTCCATCTGGACATTGTGTTCTCCCCCAGGGCAGCTCCATCTAGACATTGTGTTCTGTCCCAGAGCAGCTCCATCTGGACATTGTGTTCTGTCCCAGAGCAGCTCCATCTGGACATTGTGTTCTCCCTCAGGGCAGCTTCATCTGGACATTGTTTTCTGTCCCAGGACAGCTCCATCTGGACATTGTGTTCTGTCCCAGGGCAGCTCTATCTGGACATTGTGTTCTCCCCCAGGGCAGCTCCATCTGGACATTGGGTTCTGTCCCAGGGCAGCTCCATCTGGACATTGTTTTCTGTCCCAGGACAGCTCCATCTGGACATTGTGTTCTCCCCCAGGGCAGCTCCATCTGGACATTGTGTTCTCCCCCAGGACAGCTCCATCTGGACATTGTGTTCTCCCCCAGGACAGCTCCATCTGGACATTGTGTTCTCCCCCAGGACAGCTCCATCTGGACATTGTGTTCTGTCCCAGGGCAGCTCCATCCGGACATTGTGTTCTCCCCCAGGGCAGCTCCATCCAGACATTGTGTTCTGTCCCAGGGCAGCTCCATCTGGACATTGTGTTCTCCCCCAGGGCAGCTCCATCTAGACATTGTGTTCTGTCCCACAGCAGCTCCATCTGGACATTGTGTTCTGTCCCAGAGCAGCTCCATCTGGACATTGTGTTCTGTCCCAGGGCAGCTCCATCTGGACATTGTGTTCTGTCCCAGAGCAGCTCCATCTGGACATTGTGTTCTGTCCCAGGGCAGCTCCATCTGGACATTGTGTTCCGTCCCAGGGCAGCTCCATCTGGACATTGTGTTCTGTCCCATGGCAGCTCCATCTGGACATTGTGTTCTTCCCCAGGGCAGCTCCATCTGGACATTGTGTTCTGTCCCATGGCAGCTCCATCTGGACATTGTGTTCTTCCCCAGGACAGCTCCATCTGGACATTGTGTTCTGTCCCAGGGCAGCTCCATCTGGACATTGTGTTCTGTCCAAGGGCAGCTCCATCTGGACATTCTCCCAAAGTTAA
Source organism: Heterodontus francisci (assembly GCF_036365525.1). Taxonomy (NCBI): domain Eukaryota; kingdom Metazoa; phylum Chordata; class Chondrichthyes; order Heterodontiformes; family Heterodontidae; genus Heterodontus; species Heterodontus francisci. The sequence continues at coordinate 120,371,619 of NC_090378.1, read as the reverse complement.
ATTTCACATAGTATTCCACACAAATTACAATGTTGTGTGTCTCTAGAAGATTCATGGTGAAATGTCCAGCTCTCTGACTCTGTGCTGTTCTCCCATGGGAATTACACTGCACCACTGGGTAACAATACATCCTGGTGTGTTGGTTGCTCCCATGTCCTTATTGGCCATTGAGCATTCACAATGTCCATTAAGGAAAGGAGCTCTGGTTACTGGAGAACAGTGAGTTTGGAAGTTGTGACCGAGACCTTTCTCTGATTGTTGTGTCTTCTGAGAGTTGGAATTGGTGAGTCTGATTGTACATCAGAACCAGCATCAGTCACATTCAATGTTAGGAGGTTCAGCGATGGAATTACTTTCCAGTTTTAAGGCACAATTGTCGGCCACTGGAACTCTGTATAAATTCCACAATAGTGTAACAGGACAAGATTCCAGGTCTCAGACTTAGCAATGAGCTGAAAAGTCACAGAAAGGTGCAGACAAAAAGCAAGTTCCATGTATACAGCACTCTCACTGACAGAACGCAACCTCCCAGTGCTTACAGTCCACAGGGGACAGGGAAAACTGGGATAGAAACTTGGAAAATTTACAAGTTTCTTCCTCAAACCAGGAACAGCCCATACACCACTTTTTTGTTCAGTCCCCAGTTATACACAGAATGCATTGCAGTCTCATGTTTTGTTCATTTAAAACAAAACCTGTCTCTCATTCTGTAATTTGATCTTTGTTATGGGTACGGTGATGAAGTGGATATGATACTCAACTAGGAATCCAGTGGACTAATAATCCAAGGTGTGGGAGTTCAAATCCCACAATGGCTGTGAGAATCATAGGCTCATTGAATGGTTGCAACACAGAAGGAGGCCATTCGGCCTGTCATATCTGTGCCAGCTTTTTCCAAAAGGCATAAAGACAGCATTTGACTGGGTACGGCATCAAGGAGCCCCAGTAAAACTGGAGTCAAGGGTAATCAGGGAAATCTCTCCGCTGGTTGGAGTCATACCGAGCATAACAGAAGATGGCTGTTGTTGTTGGTGGTTAGTCATCTCATCTCCAGGACATCGCTGCAGGAGTTCCTCAGGGTAGTGTCCCAGGTTCATCCATCTTCAGCTGCTTCATCAAAGAGCTTCCTTCAATCATAAGATCAGAAGTGGGGATGTTCATTGATAATTGCACAATGTTCAGTTTCATTCATAACTCCTCAGATACTGAAGCAGTCCATGTAGAAATGCAGCAAGACCTGGACAATATCCAGGCTTGGGCTGATAAGTGGCAAGTAACATTCGCGCCACACAAGTGCCAGGCAATGACCATCTCCAACAAGAAGAATCCAACCAACATTCAATGGCATTACAATCGCTGAATCCCTCACTATCAACATCCTGGGAGTTACCATTGACCAGAAACTTAACTGAAGTAGCCATATAAATACCGTGGCTACAAGAGCAGGTCAGAGGCTAGGAATCCTGCAGTGAGTAACGCACCTCCTGACTCCCCAAAGCCTGCCCACCATCTACACGGCACAAGTCAGGAATGTGATGGAATACCCTCCACTTGCCTGAATGGGTGCAGTTCCAACAACACTCAAGAAGCTTGACACCATCCAGGAAAAAGCAGCCTCTTGATTGGCACCTCATCCACAAACATTCACGCCCTCCATCACCGATGCACAGTGGCAGCAGTGTGTACCATCTACAAGATGCACTGCAGCAATGCACCAAGGCTCCTTAGACAGCACCTTCCAAACCCGCGACCTCTACCAACTAGAAGGACAAGGGCAGCAAATACATGGGAACACGACCTCCTGCAAGTTCCCCTCCAAGTTACATACCATCCTGACTTGGAACTATATCGCCGTTCCTTCACTGTCGCTGGGTCAAAATCCTGGAACTCCCTTCCTAACAGCACTGTGGGTGTACCTACCCCAAATGGACTGCAGCGGTTCAAGAAGGCAGCTTACCACCACCTTCTCAAGGGAAATTAGAGATGGTCAATAAATGCTGGCTTAACCAGCAACATCCACATCCCATGAACGAACAAAATAAGAGCAACTCAACTCATCCCACTCCCCTGCCTTTTCCCCATAGCCCTGCAAATCGTTTCTCTTCAGGTGTTTATCCAATCCCCTTCTGAAAGCCCCGATTGAATCAGCCTCCACCATACTCTCAGACAGTTCATTCCAGATCCTGACCACTCGCTGGGTAAAACAGTTTTTCCTCCTGTCATCATTGGTTCCTTTACCAACCTCCTTAAATTGGTGTCCTATTCCTCCACACAGCGGGTCTTTCTCTCTCTCCAGGCAGGTCACAGCCAAATTCCAAAAATGCCTGCTCTTTGTCCAACTCATTGGTTTTAAAAAGTGTCCAAAGTGAAAGCAAACCTTCCTGAACCAATCACATGACAAGACAGTCTCTCCAGTCATTCAAAGTGTTGCTCTGAGCAGGTCAAAACCCCTTGCTGTTTCCTTGAAACTGTCTGCTTCCCAGTTCTTTTGTACAGAGTCAACATCCAAAAAATTCAGCTATTTGCAGGTCAATGTCCACCAAGTGAAAGTCCTTTTCTCAGTTTTTAAAACACACAGAATTCTAAGTTCTGAGTACAAAAAGTAAAATTCTTGTAACACTATGGTGAAGACAGTGCTGCAGGTGATCAGGAACAATGAAGGGAAATATGACTATTATATACACAAAATGAAGGCTCATGCTAAGACAGAGGTGAGATGGGGAGGAAACGAGAAAGAAGACATACTAGCAAAGAAAGGCGCTATAGGAGGAGAGTCTTGGGATCCCATGGAAGAAGTGGGAGAAATAGCAACGATGGCAGTGGTTGAGCCAGTGAGAGTGAGTGATCTTATAGAAGTGAAAAAGTTGGATCCAGCACTCAGGGAGGTGTTAAACAAACTAGAAAAAGAGGAGACTGTTGAGAGACCCTGTGGAAGAGCTGAAATGGGAATTAAAGAAGGGATGTTATTTAAAAATGGCAAGTGGGTGGTGCCTACAACCCAGAGGGAAGATTTTCTCTGATTAGTACATGGAGGGACCAGGAGCAGGACATCCATGTGCAGAGGGAACATGGAAAAGAGTGAATGTGGTGGGATGGTGGCCTCATCAGACAGAGGATGTGGAGGATTTTTCATAATTGTTGATTTGTGCAGCCAATAATCCAGACCTACAGAGGAGAAAGGCACCTTTGGGGCACACCCAAAGATTAGAAGGACCTTGGCAGTGTGCATATAGATTTTATAGAATCTCTTCCAACTTCCAGCAGTGGGAATAAATACTGTTTATTCTGGTTGATAACTTCACCAAATGGGTTGAGGCAGTTCCATGTAACGCAGCTACCCACTGAAGTATCTCGAAAATCCTGGTGAAGGAGATATTCTCCAGAAGGTGACTACCACGGATCATGGGATCAGATCAGGAAAGACACTTTACTGGAAAGGGAATGCCAGTGACTTTGAAACTGCTGGATATTGAAGGGAAATAGCACATAAATCATAATCCACAGTCCTCAGTAATTGTAGAGCACATGAATAAAACCCATTTGGCCCGTCATTTCTGTGAACACCTGGAAAGCATAAATGGGATTGGACAAAGTCAGCATGGGTTTACGCAAGGGAGATCATGCTTATCAAATCTACTGGAGTTTTTTGAGGCTGTAACTAGTAGAATAGATAAGGATGATAAGGATAATAGATAATAGATAACCAGTGGATGTGGTGTATTTGGATTTTCAGAAGGCTTTTGATAAGGTCCCACGTAGGAGGCTCGTGGGCAAAATTAAAGCACATGGGATTGGGGGTAATATATTGGCATGGAATGAGAATTGGTTTACAGACAGGAAACAGAGTAGGAATAAATGGGTCTTTTCTGAGTGGCAGGCAGTGACTAGTGGGGTATGGCAGGGATCAGTGCTTGGGCCCCAGCTATTCACAATATCTATTAATGACTTGGCTGAGGGAACCAAATGTAACATTTCCAAGTTTGCAGACGACACAAAGCTGGAGGAGGGGGGCGGGGGGTGGGGTGCGAGTGATCTGTGAGAAGGATGCAAAGAGGCTTCAATGTGATTTGCACAAGTTGGGTGAATGGGCAAATGCATGGCAGATGCAGTATAATGTGGATAAATGTGAAGTAATCCACTTTGGTTGTAATAATAGAAAGGCAGATTATCTGTATGGTGATAGATTGGGTAAGGGGAAGGTGCAACGAGACCTGGGTGTCCTTGTACACCAGTCACTGAAAGCAAGCATTCAGGTGCTGCAAGCAGTTAGGAAGGCAAATGGTATGTTGGCCTTCATTGCAAGAGGATTTGAGTACAGGAGTAAGGATGTCTTACTGCAGACGAGAGTGGTCCTAAAGGAAGGGTGCTAAATTGGGGGAAGGCCAACTATACCAAAATTCGGCAGGAGCTGGGGAATGTAGATTGGGAGCAGCTGTTTGAAGGTAAATCCACTTTTGATATGTGGGAGGCTTTTAAAGAGAGGTTGATTAGCGTACAGGAGAGACATGTTCCTGTGAAAATGAGGGGTAGAAATGGCAAGATTAGGGAACCATGGATGACAGGTGAAATTGTGAGACTAGCTAAGAGGAAAAAGGAAGCACACATAAGGTCTAGGCGGCTGAAGAAAGACGAAGCTTTGAAAGAATATCGGGATTGTAGGCGCAATCTGAAACGAGGAATTAAGAGGGCTAAAAGGGGTCATGAAATATCTTTAGCCATCAGGGTTAAGGAAAATCCCAAAGCCTTTTATTCATATATAAGAAGCAAGAGGGTAACTGGAGAAAGGATTGGCCCACTCAAGGACAAAGGAGGAAAGTTATGCGTGGAGTCAGAGAAAATGGGTGAGATTCTAAACGAGTACTTTGCATCGTTATTCACCGAGGAGAGGGACATGACGGATGTTGAGGTTAGGGACAGATGTTTGATTACTCTAGGTCAAGTCGGCATAAGGAGGGAGGAAGTGTTGGGTATTCTAAAAGGCATTAAGGTGGACAAGTCCCCAGGTCCGGATGGGATCTATCCCAGGTTTCTGTGGGAAGCAAGAGAGGAAATAGTTGGGGCCTTAACAGATATCTTTGCAACATCCTTAAACACGGGTGAGGTCCCGGAGGACTGGAGAATTGCTAATGTTGTCCCCTTGCTTAAGAAGGGTAGCAGGGAAAATCCAGGTAATTATAGACCAGTGAGCCTGACGTCAGTGGTAGGGAAGCTGCTGGAGAAGATACTGAGGGATAGGATCTATTCCCATCTGGAAGAAAATGGGCTTATCAGTGATCGGCAACATGGTTTTGTGCAGGGAAGGTCATGTCTTACCAACTTAATAGAATTCTTTGAGGAAGTGACAAAGTTGATTGATGAGGGAAGGGCTGCAGATGTCATATACATGGACTTCAGTAAGGCGTTTGATAAGGTTCCCCATGGTAGGCTGATGGAGAAAGTGAAGGTGCATGGGGTCCAAGGTGTACTAGCTAGATGGATAAAGAACTGGCTGGGCACCAGGAGACAGAGAGTAGCAGTGGAAGGGAGTTTCTCAAAATGGAGACGTGTGACCAGTGGTGTTCCACAGGGATCCGTGCTGGGACCGCTGTTGTTTGTGATATACATAAATGATTTGGAGGAAAGTATAGGTGGTCTGATTAGCAAGTTTGCAGACGACACTAAGATTGGTGGAGTAGCAAATAGTGAAGGGGACTGTCAGAGAATACAGCAGAATATAGATAGACTGGAGAGTTGGGCAGAGAAATGGCAGATGGAGTTCAATCAGGGCAAATGCGAGGTGATGCATTTTGGAAGATCCAATTCAAGAGTGAACTATACAGTAAATGGAAAAGTCCTGGGGAAAATGGATGTCCAGAGAGATTTGGGTGTTCAGGTCCATTGTTCCCTGAAGCTGGCAACGCAGGTCAATAGAGTGGTCAAGAAGGCATACGGCATGCTTTCCTTCATCGGACAGGGTATTGAGTACAAGAGTTGGCAGGTCATGTTACAGCTGTATAGGACTTTGGTTCGGCCACATTTGGAATACTGCGTGCAGTTCTGGTCGCCACATTACCAAAAGGATGTGGATGCTTTGGAGAGGGTGCAGAGGAGGTTCACCAGGATGTTGCCTGGTATGGAGGGCGCTAGCTATGAAGAGAGGTTGAGTAGATTAGGATTATTTTCATTAGAAAGACGGAGGTTGAGGGGGGACCTGATTGAGGTGTACAAAATCATGAGAGGTATAGACAGGGTGGATAGCAAGAAGCTTTTTCCCAGAGTGGGGGATTCAATTACAAGGGGACACGAGTTCAAAGTGAAAGGGGAAAAGTTTAGGGGGGATATGCGTGGAAAGTTCTTTACGCAGAGGGTGGTGGGTGCATGGAATGCATTACCAGCGGAGGTGGTAGACGCGGGCACGATAGCGTCTTTTAAGATGTATCTAGACAGATACATGAATGGGCAGTAAGTAAAGAGATACAGACCCTTAGAAAATAGGTGACAGGTTTAGATAGAGGATTTGGATCAGCGTAGGCTTGGAGGGCCGAAGGGCCTGTTCCTGTGCTGTAATTTTCTTTGTTCTTTGTTCTTTATACAGGGCCTTGGTGAGACCAAGTATATTGTGCAGTTTTGGTCTCCTTATCTGAGGAAGATGTTCTTGCCATGGAGGGAGTGCAAAGAAGATTTACTAGGCTGATTCCTGGAATGGCAGGATTGACGTATGAGGAGAGAATGGATCGACTCGGTCTATATTCACTAGAGTTTAGAAGAATGAGAGGGAATCTCATAGAAACCTATAAAATTCTAACAGGACTAGACAGGCTAGATGCAGGGTGGATGTTCCTGATGGCTGGGGAGTCCAGAACCAGGGGTCACAGTCTCAGGATATGGGGTATGGCATTTAGAACCGAGATGAGGAGAAATTTCTTCACTCAGAGGGTGGTGAACCTGTGGAATTCTCTACCGCAGAAGGCAATGGAGGCCAAGTCATTAAAATATATTCAAGAAGGAGAAAAATATATTTCTGAATGCCAAAGGGATCAAGGGATATGGAGAGAAAGCAGGAACAGGAAACTGAATTAAACTATCAGCCATGATCTTTTTTGAATGGCGGAGCAGGCCTGAAGGGCCGAATGGCCTATTCCTGCTCCTATTTTCTATGTTTCTATGTGCTGGTTCTCAGAATGAGCAATTCAGAGTGTGCCACACTCCCGCCTTCTCCCCGTAGCCCTGCACATTCTTCCTTTTCAGACAATAATAAAAAGGCAGTGGAAGCAGAGTCCTTAAATATTTTTAAGGCAGAGGGAGATAGATTCTTGATAAGGAAGAGGGAGAAAGGTTCTCAGACGGAGGTGGGAATGTGGAGTCGTGGTTACAATCAGATCAGCCATGATCTTATTGAATAGTGCAGCAGGCTCGAGGGGCCGAGTGGCCTCCTCCTGCTCCTAATTCCTATGTTCGGATGCTTGTATCTGCTTCCACCACACTCTCAGACAGTGCATTTCAGATTCTAACCACTCGCTGTGTGAAAAGGTTTTCTTCATGTCTCCATTGCTTCTTTTGCCGATTATCTTAAATCTGTGCCCTCTGGTTCTCGATCCTTCCTTCAGTGGGAACAGTTTCTCTCTATCTACTCTCTCCAGACCCCTCATGATTTTGAATACCTCGATCAAATCCCCTCTCAGCCCCAGCTTCTCCAATCTATCTACATAACTGAAGTTCCTCATTCCTGGAACTATTCTTGTGAATCTTTTCTGCACCCTCTCTAATGCCTTCACATCCTTCCTTTCGTGTGGTGCTCAGAACTGGATGCAATGCTCCAGTTGACGATGAACCAGTGTTTTATACAAGTTTAACATAACTTCCTTGCTTTTGTACTCTATGTCCTTACTGATAAAACTTAGGATGATGTATGCTTTATTAACCACCCTCACAACCTATCCTGCCACTGCAATGATTTACACACGTATACACCCAGGTCCCTCTGTTACTGCACCCACTTTAGAATTTTACCCTTTATTTTATATTGTTTCTCCACATTCTTTCTACCAAAATAAATCACTTCACACATTTCTACATTAAATTTCATCTGCCACTTGTCTGCCCATTCCACCAACCTGTCTATGTGCTTTGGAAGTTCTACACTATCCTCCTCACAATTCACAATGCTTCCAATGTGATCACAAATGACAGAATCTTCCCACACTGACAGTGAGTGAAATACACAGCACATTCAGACAGACACGAACCACATCCCTATCCTATTAAATGATGCACTAACTTTGTTTCTCAGTGAAATCAGTAATAATCAACATCACAGGAACCAGCTCGGAAATTATTTTCTCGAAACACAATTTCACTTCAAGCACAAATGCCCAGCAAGCTGTACAAAGAATGTTACTGTTTATAAAGCAGCAAAGCAGTGAACTGCATTAGGCCCAGGATAGTTTAACTACTTAGTAAAGGGTGCCCTCTATTGACTGTCATCACTGTCACATACACAGAATACACTGAACCATTAGTCATACTCAAGTATGGTCGACAGGAGTTTATAATCCACCAGGGCCCTGAGCAGACATTTGCTTCCAGGTGTCTCTTGGTCTGTTGCTCTGGAATGTTGGATGTGGGAGATACACACAAGGATATAGGAAAGCATATAACAAGAAAAGGCCATTCTGCTCATCAAGCCTGCTCCTTTCACTAACAAGGTACAAATCTTCCCTGTTCTCGATTATATTCCCACTGAATCTCAGAAGAGAAGTTTCTGTGTAAATACACTTTGATTGCCAAACATAATCAAACAAAATTAGAGAATAGTAATTCATCTTCCCATTTTCACCCCTGGATTGCTCTCCTCGAGGGATCAATTTCCTCTTTGGAATATGTTAACAGACCTCATTATCTCAAACTGATATGGTTGTACAAAATGTACCATCCTGGATCAATGGTTTAATTGAAATTAATTTTCACTCCAAGAATGTGTGTGTGTTCTGTGGAAATAATTCTTCACAAATCAAATTAACAATAGCATCAAATTAATCACCTCAATTGCTCCTCGGTGAAACAGGTTGACAGTGGGTGGCAACAGGCTATTCAATCATGGGGGCATCACAGGAAACCTGATTCTGTAATAATCTGACATCCCTACATACAGACTTTCTAGTGAGTAACATGTACAGTGATTGGAAACTGACACTTTAATTTAATTCAAGTTTTTATATAAAACTCACAAACTCCTGTTAAAATGCATTTGTGAAGTTACCAAATATTGTCTTGTATTCCTCTGAGTTTAGAAAGTTGAACGGATGATTTAATTAAGGTGCTTAAAGTAATAAAAGGATTTGATAGGTTTGACGTAGAGAAGTTATTTTATCAAGTTCGGGAATCCACAACAAGGTGACATAATCCTAAAATTAGAAGATTCGAAATCAGGAAGTACTTCTTCACACAAAGGGTGGTGGAAATTGGAATTCTCTCCTCTAAAACATTGGAGATGTTGGTCAATTGACATTTTAAAGGCAGAGATTGACTGATTTTTATTAGATAAGAATAACAAGGAATATGGATCAAAGGCGGGTAAATGGAGTACAGATCAGACATGATTGAACTGAATGATGGAACAGTCTTGAAGGGGCTGAATGGCCTACCCCTGTTCCTATATTCTACATAGCAGAGTAACAGTTAAGTGCTCATTTGGAGGCTCATATCTGGGGCTTTGTTCTTTGCTGGGTTTCTGCTTCTGTGTTTACTTCCCGAGATAATAAACACAAAACACAACTTCACAAATTGAAGCAGAAGCAGCATCTTCAGCTACAGATGAAAGTTGATTTTCGCTGCCAGTTCAAAGTGCAGCACATTAGGGTCATTACAGCCGTAACCTTGGAGCGACTTCCAATTTCCACCAGCTGCTCCTGAGGAGTATCGATAAGAGGGAGACGGACAAGTCCCCACCCTCCCCCGCTCTCCTCCACATGTGGGGGGTGGGGAATAGGTGCTTAACCGTGGTTGCAGCAGGGGGGCTAAATTTTGCTCAGGGTGGGAATACGACATTATTCCCGACTGTCCGATTCTGCTCCCTTTCCCAGACCATGGTGCCATTGATCGGAAACACTGGGTCACTAAACACTGGGCGGACACATACAGCAATTTTACAGAATAAAAATTGGGTCACACTCACATTCACCTGTGTCTAAAGAATATTCTTGGTCTGATGTTGGATATTGAATCATCAGGTAACAGAAATATGTCCTTGGTATTTATTCTGGAAAAAGTAAATCCCAACAATTACTTCCAATTAAATTATGACAAGAGCTGGAGGCCACACATTCAAACTAGTAAAAGGCAGCTTCAGGACTAATATCAAGGAGTCTTTCTTCACATCAGAGTAACTAATCATGGAATGGATTCCCAGATAAAGTAATGGAAATGAAAGTCATGGAAGAACCAGCTGGATGCTGCATTGGGGAGACTTTAGGGTCATCATCAATGAGGGAGCTAAGGTGGGCCGAATGGCCTTCCTCTTCCATTAATATCTTGTAATATGTAGAGGAAAGGGGCAATGTCTGTCATCGTAAATGAAAGAACTGGATATTGAGGATTAGTGACTTGTTGAAACTGAAGTGTTCACACTCTTTGTTTCAGAGGCAGGATCAGTGACACCTACAATGAGATTTTTCTCAGCAATTTACCGAGACCTCAATATGCTGAGGAAATCTGTCCGAGTGTGGCACTGGGTACAGAAATTTAAAGTGAAATATAACCATTATTTCAGAACATCAGGAAATCCTTTTAAAAGTGATTCACTATCTTCACAAAGACTGCTGTGATGGACCAGTTCTCTGAGGAAGATCTTAATGTGCGTGATGTTTCAAAACATTGGCTTCAAACGGAGACTAGAAACATGCTTTCCTGCCCTCTGTCAGAATAGCTACAGTGATAAACCTGGGCCTAGGAATTCAGGTGCACCTATTTTTGGGAATGTGAACAATGATCCAAGTACCTGAATGGTGAAGTCCACGGCACCACCAACACTGGGTCACTGATCTCATTTCCATTGGGCTGGTGAGTTGTGGACAGCAACAGGTTTCTCTTTCTGAGGTCTGGTCTGCACTTTGGGCCACCAGACAATCCAGTAGAAATGAGGAACTCACCACAGGAGGAAAAGTGGAGGTGGAATGGCACTGTGATACTTTGAGGAATGGCTGAACGTGTGAGAGAGCGTGCACCAAGCTTTTCTGATGATGTGTTACAGGTCTTGGTGGAAGAAGTGGAACGAAGGAGAGACATCCAGTATCCACAGAGAGGTAGGAACTCCTCCAGATAGATGTTCAAGAGGCAGTGTGAAGAAGTAATAGCAGAGCTCAATGTCAGGAGTGTTGCTCCAAGAACAAGGATGCAGGAAGAAGTTTAATGATCTGACACGAGTTGTCAAGGTGACTGAGTGCATCTTCAAATGGCAGATCCTACCAACTGCATCACTAACCTCATCCATTGCTCAATTCACCAAACCCACATCACCCAGCCACCAACAGTCTCTATAAATCAGTATTCAACCCTTCAATTCATAGGATTTACCTCACCCTCACACACTTAGCATTACTGCCAACCTTGTACCAACAACTCACAGTTAGCACACAGCTATTCAACCATGACAGCCACATCAAACATATTACAGGACACTCACTCTCACACTTCTCTCTTTCTTATAGGAGAAGGTGGTTCATAATAGAGGCAACAAGAAGGAACTGGAGGCGGACAAGCAGGTCTGCAGATTTTGACCCTCACGGAGGAGACAGTGCTGGTCAACATGGGAAGGGGCATCGCTGAGGCTATGGACACTGGTGGGGCTGGAGAGATCGATGATAAGGTTGTCTGTATACCTTATCCTCCTTCTCTCATCACACAATCTCTTCAGACTCTCAAGCTGCAGACGGTGTAAACATGCACTTCTTACTTTCTCCTCTCCCCTCACCACACCCCAATCCTTGTCCATATTCATTTCAGGTACCCGAAAACTGGGAGCTTCCCAGTCAGGGAGGAAGAGGCAGAAAACAAGGAAGATAAAGAGACACCGTCACTCAATCTTACACTTACAGCCACCAGTATTTTAGAGGCTAAGATAGAGGAGGGATCCAGATAGACTGATATATAGTGAGAGTTTCTGCCAGGTTAACAGTGTCTTAAAGGGACACGGTCTCTTTAATTACTCTTACTATTAACCATTTCAGCACTGAAATGTTTCTGCCTCCACCACCCTTTCAGGCAGTGAGTTCCAGACCCCCACCACCCTCTGGGTGAAAAAATTACTCCTCAACTCACCTCTAATCCTTCCACCAATTACTTTAAGTCTATGCCTCCTGGTTATTGACCTCTCTGCTGAGGGAAATAGGTCCTTCCTATTCACTCTATCTTGGCCCATCATAATTTTATACACCTCAATTAAACCTCCCCTCAGCCTCCTCTGTTTCAAAGATTACAACCCCAGCCAATCCAATCTTTCCTCATAGCTGAAATTCTCCATTCCTGGTAACATCCTTGCAAATCACCTCTGTACCCTCTCTTGTGTGATCACATTCTTCCTGTAATGTGGTGACCAGAACTGTACACAGTACTCTAGCTGTGGTCTAACGATCCACTGATTTAAGGTGATTGGTGGAAGGATTAGAGAGGACATGAGGAAACACATTTTCACCCAGAGGGTGGTGGGTATCTGGAATTCACTGCCTGGATCGGTGGTGAAGGCAGAAACCCTCAACTCATTGAAAAGGTACCTGGACCTGCACCTGAAGTGCTGTAACCTGCCAGGCTATGGACCAGGTGCCGGAAGGTGGGATTAGAATGGGCAGCTTGTTTGTTCAGCCAGCGCAGCCACGATGGGCTGAATGGCCTCTTTCTGTGCCGTAACCTTTCTCTGGTTCTAACTAGTGTTTTATACAGTTCCAGAATAACCGCTTTGCTCTTATAGTCTAGGCTCAGCTAATAATGGAAAGTATTCCATATGCCTTTTTGACCACCTTTTCTACCTGTCCTGCTACTTTCAGAGAGCTGTACAGATAAACTCCAAGTTCCCTCTATTCCTCTACACTTCTCAGAATCCTCCATTTATTGTATATTCATTTACCTGGTTTGTCCTGCCCAAATTCATTCCCTCTCACTTCTCTGGATTAAGTTCCATTTGCCATTTTTCTGCTCACCTGACCAGTCCATTGATATCTTCCTACAGTCTACAGCTTTCTTCCTCACTATCCACCACACGGACAATCTTTGCATCATCTGCAATCTTTTTAATCATGCCCCGACATTGAAGTTTAAATCACTGATATATACACAAATAGTGAGGGACCCAGTACTGAGACCTGTGGAACCCACTGGAAAGAAACTTCCAGTCACTAAAACACCTGCCAACCAGAATCCTTTGCTTCCTGTCACTGATCCAATTTCCCACTTTCCCTTGGATCCCATGGGCTTTTAATTTTCTGAACAGTCTGCCATGTGGAACCTTATCAAAAGCCTTGCTAAACTCCATGTAGACTGCATCAAACATGCTGCCCTCATTGACGCTCCTTGTAACCTTCTCAAAAAATTCAATCAACTTAATCAGACATGACCTTCCCTTAACAAATCCAAGATCACTGTCCTGGATCAATCTGTGCCTCTCTAAATGATGATTTATATGGTCTATCAGAATGTTTCCAATAATTTTCCCACCACTGCAGTTAGGCAGACTGGCCTGTAATTGCTCGGGTTTTCCCTTCCTTGTGCTGTGCTAGATATTATTTGCTCTTTGACAGGATGTAAAATAGATTTGTTAAAATGTTACCTTGATTTCACTAAGTAGTGAGAATCGATGCAAGGTTAAGGGGTATAAAAGTACTACTCACTTTCGGTGAGGTGATGACAACACATTAAGGTCACTAAAGACTGTTGTAATTCTGTGAAATTGTTGTAATTCTGTAATTCAGTTGAAATCCCCCACTATTACTGTTTAATTGTTTTTGCAGTTCTGAAATTTATCTACATATTTGCTCTTCTCTCCCCTTCTAACAGTTTCAGGGTCTATAGCACACTCCCAGTAGTGTGATTGTCCCTGTTTTGTTCTTCAGTTCAACCCATATGGCAACATTTGTTTATCCTTCTACCATATCTTCTCTCCTCACAGCTATAATTGTTTCTTTAATCAATATTGCAACTCACCCCCTCCTGAGATATCCCCATCTCTGTCTCGTCTGAAAACCCTGTAACTAGGAATGTTGAGCTGCCATTCCTGCCCTTCTTTCAGCCATGTCTCAGTAATAGCTAAAATATCATACTGCCATGTGTCAATCTGTGCTCTCAGCTCATCAGCCTTATTTCCTCAACTTGGATTATTTAGCTCTGTCAAACTCCCTTGTTTATTTTCTAACCTTCGTTTTCTCTGCCTTCCAAACACGCTGACTAATTTACTGCCTTCCATTTCCAACTTTTCTTCTCTCTCTTCTGAATCTACTCTCAGGTTCCCATCCCTGTGCTCAGCTAGTTTAAACTCTCCCCAACAGCACGAGTAAAACTCACTGCGAGGATATTGGTCCCGGCCCTGTTGATTTGCAAACAGTCCGTCTTGTCCAGGTCCCACCTCCTCCAGAAGCAGTCCCAAAGCCTCAGGAATCTAAAGCCCTCCCTCCTGCATAATCTCTCCAGCTCTATGTATTCATCAGCTCTATCTTCCTATTTCTGTACTCACTAACACGTGGCACTGGGAGTAATCTGGAGATTAATACTTTTGAGGTTCTGCTTTTCAATCTCCCTCCTAGCTGCCTAAATTCTGCCTCAGGACCTCATCCCTCCTTCTGCCTCTGTCATTGGTGCCAATATGGACCACGACCTCTGGCTGTTCACTCTCCCCTGTCAGAATGTCCTGCTGACGCTCAGTGATATCCTTGTCCCTGGCACCAGGGAGGCAACATACCATCATGGAGACACCTCTGTAGTCACAGAAGCACCTGTCTATTCTCCTCACTATCGAAGTCCCTCCCACTATTGCTCTTCCACTCTTCTTCCTCCCTCCCTGTACAGCTGAGACACCCATGGTGCTGTGGACTTGGCTCTGCCTGCACTCCCCAGTGGAACCATTACTCTGACCAGTATTCAGAACTGAATACCAGTTAGAGATTGAGACGCACTCATGGGATCACTGTCCTGCATGCCTGGTCCTCCTTGTTCTTCTGGCCCTCACCCATTCCCCCTCTGCCAGCACATTTTTAAACTGCAGGGTGACCACCTCCAGAAAGCTCTCAGCCTCGTGGATGCTGCATAGTGACTCCAGTCACTGCTCAAACTCCGAAACCCAGAGCACGAGCTGCTGTAACCGGTGACACTTCCTGTACATGTGGTCATCCAGTTCATGTGAAGTGTCCAGGATTTCCCACATGACACAGGATGTGTATTCCACGGGGCTGAGGTTCCCTGCCGTGTTTTACTTTCTAGACTATTATCTAGAAACACTTAGAGCTGATCACCAGGTCTCGCTGTTTCCCGCTTCATCACTCAGACTGCTCCGTGTTTTGCAAAAGATCAGAACAGAACCTCTTCAGTCATTGCACTGAATTCTCTCAATCCCCCATTCTCCGAGTTAGGTATCTGTTGAAGCAGTACTCCATCAAGCTGGACTTGGTGCTGGGCTGCTGTGTGATCCTGCAAGCCCCTTTGAGCACTGGCATCCACAGCCATGATGGCAGCAGTCAGAGCCTGTGTGGCAGCAAGCTCAGATTACAATACCACAGTCTGAGCTTCCACTGGAGCACTCAGACATTGGGGTGGCCTCTACTTGTACTGCAATTCACTCATCCATGTCTCTGATAGTCTGGAAATGTTAATCTGCTCACTTGTGTTTATATTAATCAAATCATCAGAGGAATTTGTAACAGCAATATAATCATGGAGCTTCAGAGGGCAATATAACCATTGAAACAGGATGATTTGAAGGGATAGAGAGGAATAAAGAGCCTTTGCTGGCTCCATGTGGTTATTCTGATATCACTTTTATGTATCTTTGATGTGCTCTGATTCAGTGGCAGTATGAATGGAATGTAGATGTAGATAAAGTAGAATGAGGATAAGACTTGTGAGTTAAACACTGCATGCTGTATTCATACTGGATTGTGAAGTGTGATGTTCCTGAGTACACAGACTGGATTGTGAAGTGTGATCTACCTGAGTACACAGACAGGACTGTGAAGTGTGATGTTCCTGAGTACACATACTGGATTGTGAAGTGTGATGTACCTGAGTACACAGACTGGATTGTGAAGTGTGATGTTCCTGAGTACACAGACTGGATTGTGAAGTGTGATGTACCTGAGTACACAGACTGGATTGTGAAGTGTGATGTACCTGAGTACACAGAATGGATTGTGAAGTGTGACGTACCTGAGTACACAGAATGGATTGTGAAGTGTGATGTACCTGAGGACACAGAATGGATTGTGATGTGTGATGTACCTGAGTACACAGACCGGATTGTGAAGTGTGATGTATCTGAGTACACAGATTGGATTGTGAAGTGTGATGTACCTGAGTACACAGACCGGATTGTGAAGTGTGATGTACCTGAGTACACAGAATGGATTGTGAAGTGTGATGTAACTGAGTACACAGACCGGATTGTGAAGTGTGATGTATCTGAGTACACAGATTGGAACGTGAAGCGTGATGTACCCAAGTACACAGACTGGATTGTGAAGTGTGATGTACCTGAGTACACAGAATGGATTGTGAAGTGTGATGTACCTGAGTACACAGACCGGATTGTGAAGTGTGATGTATCTGAGTACACAGACTGGATTGAGAAGTGTGATGTATCTGAGTACACAGAATAGATTGTGAAGTGTGATGTATCTGAGTACACAGAATGGATTGTGAAGTGTGGTGTACCTGAGTACACAGACCGGATTGTGAAGTGTGATGTACCTGAGTACACAGAATGGATTGTGAAGTGTGATGTACCTGAGTACACAGACCGGATTGTGAAGTGTGATGTACCTGAGTACACAAACTGAATTGTGAAGTGTGATGTATCTGAGTACACAGACTGGATTGTGAAGTGTGATGTATCTGAGTACACAGAATGGATTGTGAAGTGTGATGTACCTGAGTACACAGACCGGATTGTGAAGTGTGATGTACCTGAGTACACAGAATGGATTGTGAAGTGTGATGTATCTGAGTACACAGACTGAATTGTGAAGTGTGATGTATCTGAGTACACAGAATGGATTGTGAAGTGTGATGTATCTGAGTACACAGAATGGATTGTGAAGTGTGATGTACCTGAGTACACAGACCGGATTGTGAAGTGTGATGTACCTGAGTACACAGAATGGATTGTGAAGTGTGATGTATCTGAGTACACAGAATGGATTGTGAAGTGTGATGTACCTGAGTACACAGTCCGGATTGTGAAGTGTGATGTATCTGAGTACACAGATTGGATTGTGAAGTGTGATGTACCTGTGTACACAGATTGGATTGTGAAGTGTGATGTACCTGTGTACACAGACTGGATTGTGAAGTGTGATGTATCTGAGTACACAGAATGGATTGTGAAGTGTGATGTACCTGAGTACACAGACGGGATTGTGAAGTGTGATGTACCTGAGTACACAGAATGGATTGTGAAGTGTGATGTACCTGAGTACACAGACCGGATTGTGAAGTGTGATGTATCTGAGTACACAGACTGGATTGTGAAGTGTGATGTACCTGAGTACACAGACTGGATTGTGAAGTGTGATGTACCTGAGTACTCAGACAGAATTGTGAAGTGTGATGTACCTGAGTACACAGACTGGATTGTGAAGCGTAATGTACCCGAGTACACAGACTGGATTGTGAAGTGTAATGTACCTGAGTACACAGACTGGATTGTGAAGTGTGATGTACCTGAGTACACAGCCCGGATTGTGAAGAATGATGTACCTGAGTACACAGACTGGATTGTGAAGTGTGATGTACCTGAGTACATAGCCCGGATTGTGAAGAGTGATGTACCTGTGTACACAGACTTGATTACGAAGTGTGATGTACCTGAGTACACAGACTGGATTGCGAAGTGTGATGTACCTGTGTACACAGACTGGATTGTGAAGAGTGATGTACCTGAGTACACAGACTGGATTGTGAAGTGTGATGTACCTGAGTACACAGACTGGATTGTGAAGTGTGATGTACCTGAGTACACAGACTGGATTGTGAAGTGTGATGTACCTGAGTACACGGACTGGATTCTGAAGTGTGATGTATCGGAGTACACAGACTGGACTGTGAAGTGTGATATACCTGAGTACACAGACTGGATTGTGAAGTGTGATATACCTGAGTACACAGACTGGATTGTGAAGTGTGATGTACCTGAGTACACGGACTGGATTGTGAAGTGTGATGTACCTGAGTACACAGACTGGATTGTGAAGTGTGATGTACCTGAGAACACGGACTGGGTTGTGAAGTGTGATGTACCTGAGTACACAGACTGGATTGTGAAGTGTGATGTACCTGAGTACACTGACTGGATTGTGAAGTGTGATGTACCTGAGTACACAGACGGGATTGTGAAGTGTGATGTACCTGAGTACACAGACTGGATTGTGAAGTGTGATGTACCTGAGAACACGGACTGGATTGTGAAGTGTGATGTACCTGAGTACACAGAGTGGATTGTGAAGTGTGATGTACCTGAGTACACAGACTGGATTGTGAAGTGTGATGTACCTGAGTACACAGACCGGATTGTGAAGTGTGATGTACCTGAGAACACGGACTGGATTGTGAAGTGTGATGTACCTGAGTACACAGACTGGATTGTGAAGTGTCATGTACCTGAGTACACAGACTGGATTGTGAAGTGTGTTGTACCTGAGTACACAGACGGGATTGTGAAGTGTGATGTACCTGAGTACACAGACCGGATTGTGAAGTGTGATGTACCTGAGAACAAAGACTGGATTGTGAAGTGTGATGTACCTGAGTACACAGAATGGATTGTGAAGTGTGATGTACCTGATTACACAGAATGGATTGTGAAGTGTGTTGTACCAGAGTATACAGACTGGATTGTGAAGTGTGATGTACCTGAGTACACAGACTGGATTGTGAAGTGTGATGTACCTGAGTACTCAGACAGAATTGTGAAGTGTGATGTACCTGAGTACACAGACTGGATTGTGAAGTGTGATGTACCCGAGTACACGGACTGGATTGTGAAGTGTAATGTACCTGAGTACACAGACTGGATTGTGAAGTGTGATGTACCTGAGAACACAGCCCGGATTGTGAAGAGTGATGTACCTGAGTACACAGACTGGATTGTGAAGTGTGATGTACCTGAGTACACAGACTGGATTGTGAAGTGTGATGTACCTGAGTACAGAGCCCGGATTGTGAAGAGTGATGTACCTGAGTACACAGACGGGATTGTGAAGTGTGATGTACCTGAGTACACAGACTGGATTGTGAAGTGTGATGTACCTGAGAACACGGACTGGATTGTGAAGTGTGATGTACCTGAGTACACAGACTGGATTGTGAAGTGTCATGTACCTGAGTACACAGACTGGATTGTGAAGTGTGTTGTACCTGAGTACACAGAGTGGATTGTGAAGTGTGATGTACCTGAGTCCACAGACTGGATTGTGAAGTGTGATGTACCTGAGTACACAGACCGGATTGTGAAGTGTGATGTACCTGAGAACACGGACTGGATTGTGAAGTGTGATGTACCTGAGTACACAGACTGGATTGTGAAGTGTCATGTACCTGAGTACACAGACTGGATTGTGAAGTGTGTTGTACCTGAGTACACAGACGGGATTGTGATGTGTGATGTACCTGAGTACACAGACCGGATTGTGAAGTGTGATGTACCTGAGAACAAGGACTGGATTGTGAAGAGTGATGTACCTGAGTACACAGACTGGATTGTGAAGTGTGATGTACCTGAGTACACAGACTGGATTGTGAAGTGTGATGTACCTGATTACACAGACTGGTTTGTGAAGTGTGATGTACCTGAGTTTCCAGACTGGATTGTGAAGTGTGATGTACCTGAGTTCACAGACTGGATTGTGAAGTGTGATGTACCTGAGTACTCAGACAGAATTGTGAAGTGTGATGTACCTGAGTACACAGACTGGATTGTGAAGTGTGATGTACCTGAGTACACAGACTGGATTGTGAAGTGTGTTGTACCTGAGTACACAGAGTGGATTGTGAAGTGTGATGTACCTGAGTCCACAGACTGGATTGTGAAGTGTGATGTACCTGAGTACACAGACCGGATTGTGAAGTGTGATGTACCTGAGAACACGGACTGGATTGTGAAGTGTGATGTACCTGAGTACACAGACTGGATTGTGAAGTGTCATGTACCTGAGTACACAGACTGGATTGTGAAGTGTGTTGTACCTGAGTACACAGACGGGATTGTGAAGTGTGATGTACCTGAGTACACAGACCGGATTGTGAAGTGTGATGTACCTGAGAACAAGGACTGGATTGTGAAGTGTGATGTACCTGAGTACACAGAATGGATTGTGAAGTGTGATGTACCTGATTACACAGACTGGATTGTGAAGTGTGATGTACCTGAGTATAAAGACTGGATTGTGAAGTGTGATGTACCTGAGTACACAGACTGGATTGTGAAGTGTGATGTAACTGAGTACTCAGACAGAATTGTGAAGTGTGATGTACCTGAGTACACAGACTGGATGGTGAAGTGTGATGTACCCGATTACACAGACTGGATTGTGAAGTGTAATGTACCTGAGTACACAGACTGGATTGTGAAGTGTGATGTACCTGAGAACACAGCCCGGATTGTGAAGAGTGATGTACCTGAGTACACAGACGGGATTGTGAAGTGTGATGTACCTGAGTACACAGACTGGATTGTGAAGTGTGATGTACCTGAGAACACGGACTGGATTGTGAAGTGTGATGTACCTGAGTACACAGACTGGATTGTGAAGTGTCATGTACCTGAGTACACAGACTGGATTGTGAAGTGTGTTGTACCTGAGTACACAGAGTGGATTGTGAAGTGTGATGTACCTGAGTCCACAGACTGGATTGTGAAGTGTGATGTACCTGAGTACACAGACCGGATTGTGAAGTGTGATGTACCTGAGAACACGGACTGGATTGTGAAGTGTGATGTACCTGAGTACACAGACTGGATTGTGAAGTGTCATGTACCTGAGTACACAGACTGGATTGTGAAGTGTGTTGTACCTGAGTACACAGACGGGATTGTGATGTGTGATGTACCTGAGTACACAGACCGGATTGTGAAGTGTGATGTACCTGAGAACAAGGACTGGATTGTGAAGAGTGATGTACCTGAGTACACAGACTGGATTGTGAAGTGTGATGTACCTGAGTACACAGACTGGATTGTGAAGTGTGATGTACCTGATTACACAGACTGGTTTGTGAAGTGTGATGTACCTGAGTTTCCAGACTGGATTGTGAAGTGTGATGTACCTGAGTACACAGACTGGATTGTGAAGTGTGATGTACCTGAGTACTCAGACAGAATTGTGAAGTGTGATGTACCTGAGTACACAGACTGGATTGTGAAGTGTGATGTACCTGAGTACACAGACTGGATTGTGAAGTGTGTTGTACCTGAGTACACAGAGTGGATTGTGAAGTGTGATGTACCTGAGTCCACAGACTGGATTGTGAAGTGTGATCTACCTGAGTACACAGACCGGATTGTGAAGTGTGATGTACCTGAGAACACGGACTGGATTGTGAAGTGTGATGTACCTGAGTACACAGACTGGATTGTGAAGTGTCATGTACCTGAGTACACAGACTGGATTGTGAAGTGTGTTGTACCTGAGTACACAGACGGGATTGTGAAGTGTGATGTACCTGAGTACACAGACCGGATTGTGAAGTGTGATGTACCTGAGAACAAGGACTGGATTGTGAAGTGTGATGTACCTGAGTACACAGAATGGATTGTGAAGTGTGATGTACCTGATTACACAGACTGGATTGTGAATTGTGATGTACCTGAGTATAAAGACTGGATTGCGAAGTGTGATGTACCTGAGTACACAGACTGGATTGTGAAGTGTGATGTAACTGAGTACTCAGACAGAATTGTGAAGTGTGATGTACCTGAGTACACAGACTGGATGGTGAAGTGTGATGTACCCGATTACACAGACTGGATTGTGAAGTGTAATGTACCTGAGTACACAGACTGGATTGTGAAGTGTGATGTACCTGAGAACACAGCCCGGATTGTGAAGAGTGATGTACCTGAGTACACAGACTGGATTGTGAAGTGTGATGTACCTGAGTACACAGACTGGATTGTGAAGTGTGATGTACCTGAGTACAGAGCCCGGATTGTGAAGAGTGATGTACCTGTGTACACAGACTGGATTACGAAGTGTGATGTACCTGAGTACATAGACTGGATTGCGAAGTGTGATGTACCTGTGTACACTGACTGGATTGCGAAGTGTGATGTACCAGAGGACACAGTCTGGTTTGTGAAGTGTTATATACCGGAGTACACAGACTGGATTGTGAAGTGTGATGTACCTGAGTACACAGACTGGATTGTGAAGTGTGATGTTCCTGAGTACACAGACTGGATTGTGAAGTGTGATGTACCTGAGTACACAGACTGGATTGTGAAGTGTCATGTACCTGAATACACAGACTGGATTGTGAAGTGTGATGTGCCTGAGTACACGGACTGGATTGTGAAGTGTGATGTACCTGAGTGCACAGAATGGATTGTGAAGTGTGATGTCCCTGAGTACACAGACCGGATTGTGAAGTGTGATGTACCTGAGCACACAGACTGGATTGTGAAGTGTGATGTATCGGAGTACACAGACTGGATTGTGAAGTGTGATATACCTGAGCACACAGACTGGATTGTGAAGTGTGATGCACCTGAGTACACAGACTGGATTGTGAAGTGTGATGTACCTGAGTACACAGAATGGATTGTGAAGTGTGATGTACCTGAGTACACAGACTGGATTGTGAAGTGTGATGTTCCTGAGTACACAGACTGGATTGTGAAGTGTGATGTAACTGAGTACACAGACTGGATTGTGAAGTGTGATGTACCTGAGTACTCAGAATGGATTGTGAAGTGTGAAGTACCTGAGTACACGGACTGGATTGTGAAGTGTGATGTACCTGAGTACACAGAATGGATTGTGAAGTGTGATGTACCTGAGTACACAGACCGGATTGTGAAGTGTGATGTATCTGAGTACACAGACTGGATTGTGAAGTGTGATGTACCTGAGTACACAGACTGGATTGTGAAGTGTGATGTATCTGAGTACACAGACTGGATTGTGAAGTGTGATGTCCCTGAGTACACAGAATGGATTGTGAAGTGTGATGTACCTGAGTAAACGGACTGGATTGTGAAGTGTGATGTACCTGAGTACACGGACTGGATTGTGAAGTGTGATGTACCTGAGAACAAAGAGTGGATTGTGAAGTGTGATGTACCTGAGTACACGGACTGGGTTGTGAAGTGTGATGTACCTGAGTACACAGACGGGATTGTGAAGTGTGATGTACCTGAGTACACAGACAGGACTGTGAAGTGTGATGTACCTGAGAACACGGACTGGATTGTGAAGTGTGATGTACCTGAGTACACTGAGTGGATTGTGAAGTGTGATGTACCTGAGTACACAGACCGGATTGTGAAGTGTGATGTACCTGAGAACACGGACTGGATTGTGAAGTGTGATGTACCTGAGTACACAGACTGGATTGTGAAGTGTGATGTACCTGAGTACACAGACTGGATTGTGAAGTGTGTTGTACCTGAGTACACAGATGGGATTGTGAAGTGTGATGTACCTGAGTACACAGACCGGATTGTGAAGTGTGATGTACCTGAGAACACGGACTGGATTGTGAAGTGTGATGTACCTGTGTACACAGAATGGATTGTGAAGTGTGATGTACCTGAGTACACAGACTGGATTGTGAAGTGTGATGTACCTGAGTATACAGACTGGATTGTGAAGTGTGATGTACCTGAGTACACAGACTGGATCGTGAAGTGTGATGTACCTGAGTACTCAGACAGAATTGTGAAGTGTGATGTACCTGAGTACACAGACTGGATTGTGAAGCGTGATGTACCCGAGTACACAGACTGGATTGTGAAGTGTAATGTACCTGAGTACACAGACGGGATTGTGAAGTGTGATGTACCTGAGAACACAGCCCGGATTGTGAAGAGTGATGTACCTGATTACACAGACTGGATTGTGAAGTGTGATGTACCTGAGTACACAGACTGGATTGTGAAGTGTCATGTACCTGAGTACAGAGCCCGGATTGTGAAGCGTGATGTACCTGTGTACGCAGACTGGATTACGAAGTGTGATGTACCTGAGTACACAGACTGGATTGGGAAGTGTGATGTACCTGTGTACACAGACTGGATTGCGAAGTGTGATGTACCTGAGGACACAATCTGGTTTGTGAAGTGTTATATACCTGAGTACACATACTGGATTTTGAAGTGTGATGTACCTGAGTACACAGACTGGATTGTGAAGTGTGATGTTCCTGAGTACACAGACTGGATTGTGAAGTGTGATGTACCTGAGTACACAGACTGGATTGTGAAGTGTCATGTACCTAAGTCCACAGACTGGATTGTGAAGTGTGATGTACCTGAGTACACGGACTGGATTGTGAAGTGTGATGTACCTGAGTACGCAGAATGGATTGTGACGTGTGATGTCCCTGAGTACATAGACCGGATTGTGAAGTGTGATGTACCTGAGTACACAGACTGGATTGTGAAGTGTGATGTCTCGGAGTACACAGACTGGATTGTGAAGTGTGATATACCTGAGTACACAGACTGGATTGTGAAGTGTGATGTACCTGAGTACACAGACTGGATTGTGAAGTGTGATGTACCTGAGTACACAGAATGGATTGTGAAGTGTGATGTACCTGAGTACACAGACTGGATTGTGAAGTGTGATGTTCCTGAGTACACAGACTGGATTGTGAAGTGTGATGTACCTGAGTACACAGACTGGATTGTGAAGTGTGATGTACCTGAGTACACAGACTGGATTGTGAAGTGTGATGTACCTGAGTACAGAGCCCGGATTGTGAAGAGTGATGTACCTGTGTACACAGACTGTATGACGAAGTGTGATGTACCTGAGTACACAGACTGGATTGCGAAGTGTGATGTACCTGTGTACACAGACTGGATTGCGAAGTGTGATGTACCAAAGGACACAGTCTGGTTTGTGAAGTGTTATATACCTGAGTACACAGAATGGATTGTGAAGTGTGATGTACCTGAGTACACAGACCGGATTGTGAAGTGTGATGTTCCTGAGTACACAGACTGGATTGTGAAGTGTGATGTACCTGAGTACACAGACTGGATTGTGAAGTGTCATGTACCTGAGTACACAGACTGGATTGTGAAGTGTGATGTACCTGAGTACACGGACTGGATTGTGAAGTGTGATGTACCTGAGTACACAGAATGGATTGTGAAGTGTGATGTCCCTGAGTACACAGACCGGATTGTGAAGTGTGATGTACCTGAGTACACAGACTGGATTGTGAAGTGTGATGTATCGGAGTACACAGACTGGATTGTGAAGTGTGATATACCTGAGTACACAGAATGGATTGTGAAGTGTGATGTACCTGAGTACACAGACTGGATTGTGAAGTGTCATGTACCTGAGTACACAGACTGGATTGTGAAGTGTGTTGTACCTGAGTACAGAGACGGGATTGTGAAGTGTGATGTACCTGAGTACACAGACCGGATTGTGAAGTGTGATGTACCTGAGAACACGGACTGGATTGTGAAGTGTGATGTACCTGAGTACACAGAATGGATTGTGAAGTGTGATGTACCTGAGTACACAGACTGGATTGTGAAGTGTGATGTACCTGAGTATACAGACTGGATTGTGAAGTGTGATGTACCTGAGTACACAGACTGGATTGTGAAGTGTGATGTACCTGAGTACTCAGACAGAATTGTGAAGTGTGATGTACCTGAGTACACAGACTGGATTGTGAAGCGTGATGTACCCGAGTACACAGACTGGATTGTGAAGTGTAATGTACCTGAGTACACAGACGGGATTGTGAAGTGTGATGTACCTGAGAACACAGCCCGGATTGTGAAGAGTGATGTACCTGAGTACACAGACTGGATTGTGAAGTGTGATGTACCTGAGTACACAGACTGGATTGTGAAGTGTGATGTACCTGAGTACAGAGCCCGGATTGTGAAGAGTGATGTACCTGTGTACACAGAATGGATTACGAAGTGTGATGTACCTGAGTACACAGACTGGATTGCGAAGTGTGATGTACCTGTGTACACAGACTGGATTGCGAAGTGTGATGTACCTGAGGACACAGTCTGGATTGTGAAGTGTTATATACCTGAGTACACAGACTGGATTTTGAAGTGTGATGTACCTGAGTACACAGACTGGATTGTGAAGTGTGATGTACCTGAGTACACAGACCGGATTGTGAAGTGTGATGTACCTGAGAACACGGACTGGATTGTGAAGTGTGATGTACCTGAGTGCACAGACTGGATTGTGAAGTGTCATGTACCTGAGTACACAGACTGGATTGTGAAGTGTGTTGTACCTGAGTACACAGACGGGATTGTGAAGTGTGATGTACCTGAGTACACAGACCGGATTGTGAAGTGTGATGTACCTGAGAACACGGACTGGATTGTGAAGTGTGATGTACCTGAGTACACAGACTGGATTGTGAAGTGTCATGTACCTGAGTACACAGACTGGATTGTGAAGTGTGATGTACCTGAGTACACGGACTGGATTGTGAAGTGTGATGTACCTGAGTACACAGAATGGATTGTGAAGTGTGATGTCCCTGAGTACACAGACCGGATTGTGAAGTGTGATGTACCTGAGTACACAGACTGGATTGTGAAGTGTGATGTATCGGAGTACACAGACTGGATTGTGAAGTGTGATATACCTGAGTACACAGAATGGATTGTGAAGTGTGATGTACCTGAGTACACAGACTGGATTGTGAAGTGTCATGTACCTGAGTACACAGACTGGATTGTGAAGTGTGTTGTACCTGAGTACAGAGACGGGATTGTGAAGTGTGATGTACCTGAGTACACAGACCGGATTGTGAAGTGTGATGTACCTGAGAACACGGACTGGATTGTGAAGTGTGATGTACCTGAGTACACAGAATGGATTGTGAAGTGTGATGTACCTGAGTACACAGACTGGATTGTGAAGTGTGATGTACCTGAGTATACAGACTGGATTGTGAAGTGTGATGTACCTGAGTACACAGACTGGATTGTGAAGTGTGATGTACCTGAGTACTCAGACAGAATTGTGAAGTGTGATGTACCTGAGTACACAGACTGGATTGTGAAGCCTGATGTACCCGAGTACACAGACTGGATTGTGAAGTGTAATGTACCTGAGTACACAGACGGGATTGTGAAGTGTGATGTACCTGAGAACACAGCCCGGATTGTGAAGAGTGATGTACCTGAGTACACAGACTGGATTGTGAAGTGTGATGTACCTGAGTACACAGACTGGATTGTGAAGTGTGATGTACCTGAGTACAGAGCCCGGATTGTGAAGAGTGATGTACCTGTGTACACAGAATGGATTACGAAGTGTGATGTACCTGAGTACACAGACTGGATTGCGAAGTGTGATGTACCTGTGTACACAGACTGGATTGCGAAGTGTGATGTACCTGAGGACACAGCCTGGTTTGTGAAGTGTTATATACCTGAGTACACAGACTGGATTTTGAAGTGTGATGTACCTGAGTACACAGACTGGATTGTGAAGTGTGATGTACCTGAGTACACAGACCGGATTGTGAAGTGTGATGTACCTGAGAACACGGACTGGATTGTGAAGTGTGATGTACCTGAGTGCACAGACTGGATTGTGAAGTGTCATGTACCTGAGTACACAGACTGGATTGTGAAGTGTGTTGTACCTGAGTACACAGACGGGATTGTGAAGTGTGATGTACCTGAGTACACAGACCGGATTGTGAAGTGTGATGTACCTGAGAACACGGACTGGATTGTGAAGTGTGTTGTACCTGAGTACACAGAATGGATAGTGAAGTGTGATGTACCTGAGTACACAGACTGGATTGTGAAGTGTGATGTACCTGAGTATACAGACTGGATTGTGAAGTGTGATGTACCTGAGTACACAGACTGGATTGTGAAGTGTGATGTACCTGAGTACTCAGACAGAATTGTGAAGTGTGATGTACCTGAGTACACAGACTGGATTGTGAAGTGTGATGTACCCGAGTACACAGACTGGATTGTGAAGTGTAATGTACCTGAGTACACAGACGGGATTGTGAAGTGTGATGTACCTGAGAACACAGCCCGGATTGTGAAGAGTGATGTACCTGAGTACACAGACTGGATTGTGAAGTGTGATGTACCTGAGTACACAGACTGGATTGTGAAGTGTGATGTACCTGAGTACAGAGCCCGGATTGTGAAGAGTGATGTACCTGTGTACACAGACTGGATTACGAAGTGTGATGTACCTGAGTACACAGACTGGATTGCGAAGTGTGATGTACCTGTGTACACAGACTGGATTGCGAAGTGTGATGTACCTGAGGACACAGTCTGGTTTGTGAAGTGTTATATACCTGAGTACACAGACTGGATTGTGAAGTGTGATGTACCTGAGTACACAGACTGGATTGTGAAGTGTGATGTACCTGAGTGCACAGACTGGATTGTGAAGTGTCATGTACCTGAGTACACAGACTGGATTGTGAAGTGTGTTGTACCTGAGTACACAGACGGGATTGTGAAGTGTGATGTACCTGAGTACACAGACCGGATTGTGAAGTGTGATGTACCTGAGAACACGGACTGGATTGTGAAGAGTGATGTACCTGAGTACACAGACTGGATTGTGAAGTGTCATGTACCTGAGTACACAGACTGGATTGTGAAGTGTGATGTACCTGAGTACACGGACTGGATTGTGAAGTGTGATGTACCTGAGTACACAGAATGGATTGTGAAGTGTGATGTCCCTGAGTACACAGACCGGATTGTGAAGTGTGATGTACCTGAGTACACAGACTGGATTGTGAAGTGTGATGTATCGGAGTACACAGACTGGATTGTGAAGTGTGATATACCTGAGTACACAGAATGGATTGTGAAGTGTGATGTACCTGAGTACACAGACTGGATTGTGAAGTGTCATGTACCTGAGTACACAGACTGGATTGTGAAGTGTGTTGTACCTGAGTACAGAGACGGGATTGTGAAGTGTGATGTACCTGAGTACACAGACCGGATTGTGAAGTGTGATGTACCTGAGAACACGGACTGGATTGTGAAGTGTGATGTACCTGAGTACACAGAATGGATTGTGAAGTGTGATGTACCTGAGTACACAGACTGGATTGTGAAGTGTGATGTACCTGAGTATACAGACTGGATTGTGAAGTGTGATGTACCTGAGTACACAGACTGGATTGTGAAGTGTGATGTACCTGAGTACTCAGACAGAATTGTGAAGTGTGATGTACCTGAGTACACAGACTGGATTGTGAAGCCTGATGTACCCGAGTACACAGACTGGATTGTGAAGTGTAATGTACCTGAGTACACAGACGGGATTGTGAAGTGTGATGTACCTGAGAACACAGCCCGGATTGTGAAGAGTGATGTACCTGAGTACACAGACTGGATTGTGAAGTGTGATGTACCTGAGTACACAGACTGGATTGTGAAGTGTGATGTACCTGAGTACAGAGCCCGGATTGTGAAGAGTGATGTACCTGTGTACACAGAATGGATTACGAAGTGTGATGTACCTGAGTACACAGACTGGATTGCGAAGTGTGATGTACCTGTGTACACAGACTGGATTGCGAAGTGTGATGTACCTGAGGACACAGCCTGGTTTGTGAAGTGTTATATACCTGAGTACACAGACTGGATTTTGAAGTGTGATGTACCTGAGTACACAGACTGGATTGTGAAGTGTGATGTACCTGAGTACACAGACCGGATTGTGAAGTGTGATGTACCTGAGAACACGGACTGGATTGTGAAGTGTGATGTACCTGAGTGCACAGACTGGATTGTGAAGTGTCATGTACCTGAGTACACAGACTGGATTGTGAAGTGTGTTGTACCTGAGTACACAGACGGGATTGTGAAGTGTGATGTACCTGAGTACACAGACCGGATTGTGAAGTGTGATGTACCTGAGAACACGGACTGGATTGTGAAGTGTGTTGTACCTGAGTACACAGAATGGATTGTGAAGTGTGATGTACCTGAGTACACAGACTGGATTGTGAAGTGTGATGTACCTGAGTATACAGACTGGATTGTGAAGTGTGATGTACCTGAGTACACAGACTGGATTGTGAAGTGTGATGTACCTGAGTACTCAGACAGAATTGTGAAGTGTGATGTACCTGAGTACACAGACTGGATTGTGAAGTGTGATGTACCCGAGTACACAGACTGGATTGTGAAGTGTAATGTACCTGAGTACACAGACGGGATTGTGAAGTGTGATGTACCTGAGAACACAGCCCGGATTGTGAAGAGTGATGTACCTGAGTACACAGACTGGATTGTGAAGTGTGATGTACCTGAGTACACAGACTGGATTGTGAAGTGTGATGTACCTGAGTACAGAGCCCGGATTGTGAAGAGTGATGTACCTGTGTACACAGACTGGATTACGAAGTGTGATGTACCTGAGTACACAGACTGGATTGCGAAGTGTGATGTACCTGTGTACACAGACTGGATTGCGAAGTGTGATGTACCTGAGGACACAGTCTGGTTTGTGAAGTGTTATATACCTGAGTACACAGACTGGATTGTGAAGTGTGATGTACCTGAGTACACAGACTGGATTGTGAAGTGTGATGTTCCTGACTACACAGACTGGATTGTGAAGTGTGATGTACCTTAGTACACAGACTGGATTGTGAAGTGTGATGTACCTGAGTACACGGACTGGATTGTGAAGTGTGATGTACCTGAGTACACAGAATGGATTGTGAAGTGTGATGTCCCTGAGTACACAGACTGGATTGTGAAGTGTGATGTTCCTGAGCACACAGACTGGATTGTGAAGTGTGATGTACCTGAGTACACAGACTGGATTGTGAAGTGTGATGTACCTGAGTACACAGACTGGATTGTGAAGTGTGATGTACCTGAGTACAGAGCCCGGATTGTGAAGAGTGATGTACCTGTGTACACAGACTGGATTACGAAGTGTGATGTACCTGAGTACATAGACTGGATTGCGAAGTGTGATGTACCTGTGTACACAGACTGGATTGCGAAGTGTGATGTACCAGAGGACACAGTCTGGTTTGTGAAGTGTTATATACCTGAGTACACAGACTGGATTGTGAAGTGTGATGTACCTGAGTACACAGACTGGATTGTGAAGTGTGATGTTCCTGAGTACACAGACTGGATTGTGAAGTGTGATGTACCTGTGTACACGGACTGGATTGTGAAGTGTGATGTACCTGAGTACACAGAATGGATTGTGAAGTGTGATGTCCCTGAGTACACAGACCGGATTGTGAAGTGTGATGTACCTGAGTACACAGACTGGATTGTGAAGTGTGATGTATCGGAGTACACAGACTGGATTGTGAAGTGTGATATACCTGAGTACACAGACTGGATTGTGAAGTGTGATGTACCTGAGTACACAGACTGGATTGTGAAGTGTGATGTACCTGAGTACACAGAATGGATTGTGAAGTCTGATGTACCTGAGTACACAGACTGGATTGTGAAGTGTGATGTTCCTGAGTACACAGACTGGATTGTGAAGTGTGATGTACCTGAGTACACAGACTGGATTGTGAAGTGTGATGTACCTGAGTACACAGAATGGATTGTGAAGTGTGATGTACCTGAGTACACGGACTGGATTGTGAAGTGTGATGTACCTGAGTACACAGAATGGATTGTGAAGTGTGATGTACCTGAGTACACAGACCGGATTGTGAAGTGTGATGTATCTGAGTACACAGACTGGATTGTGAAGTGTGATGTACCTGAGTACACAGACTGGATTTTGAAGTGTGATGTATCTGAGTACACAGACTGGATTGTGAAGTGTGATGTACCTGAGTACACAGAATGGATTGTGAAGTGTGATGTACCTGAGTACACGGACTGGATTGTGAAGTGTGATGTATCGGAGTACACAGACTGGACTGTGAAGTGTGATATACCTGAGTACACAGACAGGATTGTGAAGTGTGATATACCTGAGTACACAGACTGGATTGTGAAGTGTGATGTACCTGAGTACACGGACTGGATTGTGAAGTGTGATGTACCTGAGTACAAAGAGTGGATTGTGAAGTGTG
Organism: Heterodontus francisci; assembly: GCF_036365525.1. Classification (NCBI taxonomy): domain Eukaryota; kingdom Metazoa; phylum Chordata; class Chondrichthyes; order Heterodontiformes; family Heterodontidae; genus Heterodontus; species Heterodontus francisci. The sequence goes on along the minus strand of NC_090378.1, from coordinate 120,339,153 downwards.
ATGTACCTGAGAACACGGACTGGGTTGTGAAGTGTGATGTACCTGAGTACACAGACTGGATTGTGAAGTGTGATGTACCTGAGTACACAGACAGGATTGTGAAGTGTGATGTACCTGAGTACACAGACGGGATTGTGAAGTGTGATGTACCTGAGTACACAGACTGGATTGTGAAGTGTTATGTACCTGAGAACACGGACTGGATTGTGAAGTGTGATGTACCTGAGTACACAGAATGGATTGTGAAGTGTGATGTACCTGAGTACACAGAATGGATTGTGAAGTGTGATGTACCTGAGTACACAGACTGGATTGTGAAGTGTCATGTACCTGAGTACACAGACTGGATTGTGAAGTGTGTTGTACCTGAGTACACAGACGGGATTGTGAAGTGTGATGTACCTGAGTACACAGACCGGATTGTGAAGTGTGATGTACCTGAGAACACGGACTGGATTGTGAAGTGTGATGTACCTGAGTACACAGAATGGATTGTGAAGTGTGATGTCCCTGAGTACACAGAATGGATTGTGAAGTGTGATGTACCTGAGTAAACGGACTGGATTGTGAAGTGTGATGTATCGGAGTACACAGACTGGACTGTGAAGTGTGACATACCTGAGTGCACAGACTGGATTGTGAAGTGTGATGTACCTGAGTACACGGACTGGATTGTGAAGTGTGATGTACCTGAGTACAAAGAGTGGATTGTGAAGTGTGATGCACCTGAGAACACGGACTGGGTTGTGAAGTGTGATGTACCTGAGTACACAGACTGGATTGTGAAGTGTGATGTACCTGAGTACACAGACTGGATTGTGAAGTGTGATGTACCTGAGTACACAGACGGGATTGTGAAGTGTGATGTACCTGAGTACACAGACTGGATTGTGAAGTGTGATGTACCTGAGAACACGGACTGGATTGTGAAGTGTGATGTACCTGAGTACACTGAGTGGATTGTGAAGTGTGATGTACCTGAGTACACAGACTGGATTGTGAAGTCTGATGTACCTGAGTACACAGACCGGATTGTGAAGTGTGATGTACCTGAGAACACGGACTGGATTGTGAAGTGTGATGTACCTGAGTACACAGACTGGATTGTGAAGTGTCATGTACCTGAGTACACAGACTGGATTGTGAAGTGTGTTGTACCTGAGTACACAGACGGGATTGTGAAGTGTGATGTACCTGAGTACACAGACCGGATTGTGAAGTGTGATGTACCTGAGAACACGGACTGGATTGTGAAGTGTGATGTACCTGAGTACACAGAATGGATTGTGAAGTGTGATGTACCTGAGTACACAGACTGGATTGTGAAGTGTGATGTACCTGAGTATACAGACTGGATTGTGAAGTGTGATGTATCTGAGTACACAGACTGGATCGTGAAGTGTGATGTACCTGAGTACTCAGACAGAATTGTGAAGGGTGATGTACCTGAGTACACAGACTGGATTGTGAAGCGTGATGTACCCGAGTACACAGACTGGATTGTGAAGTGTAATGTACCTGAGTATACAGACGGGATTGTGAAGTGTGATGTACCTGAGAACACAGCCCAGATTGTAAAGAGTGATGTACCTGAGTACACAGACTGGATTGTGAAGTGTGATGTACCTGAGTACACAGACTGGATTGTGAAGTGTGATGTACCTGAGTACAGAGCCCGGATTGTGAAGCGTGATGTACCTGTGTACACAGACTGGATTACGAAGTGTGATGTACCTGAGTACACAGACTGGATTGGGAAGTGTGATGTACCTGTGTACACAGACTGGATTGCGAAGTGTGATGTACGTGAGGACACAATCTGGTTTGTGAAGTGTTATATACCTGAGTACACAGACTGGATTTTGAAGTGTGATGTACCTGAGAACACGGACTGGATTGTGAAGTGTGATGTACCTGAGTACACAGAATGGATTGTGAAGTGTGATGTACCTGAGTACACGGACTGGATTGTGAAGTGTGATGTATCGGAGTACACAGACTGGACTGTGAAGTGTGATATACCTGAGTACACAGACAGGATTGTGAAGTGTGATATACCTGAGTACACAGACTGGATTGTGAAGTGTGATGTACCTGAGTACACGGACTGGATTGTGAAGTGTGATGTACCTGAGTACAAAGAGTGGATTGTGAAGTGTGATGTACCTGAGAACACGGACTGGGTTGTGAAGTGTGATGTACCTGAGTACACAGACTGGATTGTGAAGTGTGATGTACCTGAGTACACAGACGGGATTGTGAAGTGTGATGTACCTGAGTACACAGACGGGATTGTGAAGTGTGATGTACCTGAGTACACAGACTGGATTGTGAAGTGTTATGTACCTGAGAACACGGACTGGATTGTGAAGTGTGATGTACCTGAGTACACAGAATGGATTGTGAAGTGTGATGTACCTGAGTACACAGAATGGATTGTGAAGTGTGATGTACCTGAGTACACAGACTGGATTGTGAAGTGTCATGTACCTGAGTACACAGACTGGATTGTGAAGTGTGTTGTACCTGAGTACACAGACGGGATTGTGAAGTGTGATGTACCTGAGTACACAGACCGGATTGTGAAGTGTGATGTACCTGAGAACACGGACTGGATTGTGAAGTGTGATGAACCTGAGTACACAGAATGGATTGTGAAGTGTGATGTCCCTGAGTACACAGAATGGATTGTGAAGTGTGATGTACCTGAGTAAACGGACTGGATTGTGAAGTGTGATGTATCGGAGTACACAGACTGGACTGTGAAGTGTGACATACCTGAGTGCACAGACTGGATTGTGAAGTGTGATGTACCTGAGTACACGGACTGGATTGTGAAGTGTGATGTACCTGAGTACAAAGAGTGGATTGTGAAGTGTGATGTACCTGAGAACACGGACTGGGTTGTGAAGTGTGATGTACCTGAGTACACAGACTGGATTGTGAAGTGTGATGTACCTGAGTACACAGACTGGATTGTGAAGTGTGATGTACCTGAGTACACAGACGGGATTGTGAAGTGTGATGTACCTGAGTACACAGACTGGATTGTGAAGTGTGATGTACCTGAGAACACGGACTGGATTGTGAAGTGTGATGTACCTGAGTACACTGAGTGGATTGTGAAGTGTGATGTACCTGAGTACACAGACTGGATTGTGAAGTCTGATGTACCTGAGTACACAGACCGGATTGTGAAGTGTGATGTACCTGAGAACACGGACTGGATTGTGAAGTGTGATGTACCTGAGTACACAGACTGGATTGTGAAGTGTCATGTACCTGAGTACACAGACTGGATTGTGAAGTGTGTTGTACCTGAGTACACAGACGGGATTGTGAAGTGTGATGTACCTGAGTACACAGACCGGATTGTGAAGTGTGATGTACCTGAGAACACGGACTGGATTGTGAAGTGTGATGTACCTGAGTACACAGAATGGATTGTGAAGTGTGATGTACCTGAGTACACAGACTGGATTGTGAAGTGTGATGTACCTGAGTATACAGACTGGATTGTGAAGTGTGATGTATCTGAGTACACAGACTGGATCGTGAAGTGTGATGTACCTGAGTACTCAGACAGAATTGTGAAGGGTGATGTACCTGAGTACACAGACTGGATTGTGAAGCGTGATGTACCCGAGTACACAGACTGGATTGTGAAGTGTAATGTACCTGAGTATACAGACGGGATTGTGAAGTGTGATGTACCTGAGAACACAGCCCAGATTGTAAAGAGTGATGTACCTGAGTACACAGACTGGATTGTGAAGTGTGATGTACCTGAGTACACAGACTGGATTGTGAAGTGTGATGTACCTGAGTACAGAGCCCGGATTGTGAAGCGTGATGTACCTGTGTACACAGACTGGATTACGAAGTGTGATGTACCTGAGTACACAGACTGGATTGGGAAGTGTGATGTACCTGTGTACACAGACTGGATTGCGAAGTGTGATGTACGTGAGGACACAATCTGGTTTGTGAAGTGTTATATACCTGAGTACACAGACTGGATTTTGAAGTGTGATGTACCTGAGTACATAGACTGGATTGTGAAGTGTGATGTTCCTGAGTACACAGACTGGATTGTGAAGTGTGATGTAACTGAGTACACAGACTGGATTGTGAAGTGTCATGTACCTGAGTACACAGACTGGACTGTGAAGTGTGATGTACCTGAGTACACGGACTGGATTGTGCAGTGTGATGTACCTGAGCACACAGAATGGATTGTGAAGTGTGATGTCCCTGAGTACACAGACCGGATTGTGAAGTGTGATGTACCTGAGTACACAGACTGGATTGTGAAGTGTGATGTATCGGAGTACACAGACTGGATTGTGAAGTGTGATATACCTGAGTACACAGACTGGATTGTGAAGTGTGATGTACCTGAGTGCACAGACTGGATTGTGAAGTGTGATGTACCTGAGTACACAGAATGGATTGTGAAGTGTGATGTACCTGAGTACACAGACTGGATTGTGAAGTGTGATGTTCCTGAGTACACAGACTGGATTGTGAAGTGTGATGTACCTGAGTACACAGACTGGATTATGAAGTGTGATGTACCTGAGTACACAGACTGGATTGTGAAGTGTGATGTACCTGAGTACAGAGCCCGGATTGTGAAGAGTGATGTACCTGTGTACACAGACTGGATTACGAAGTGTGATGTACCTGAGCACACAGACTGGATTGCGAAGTGTGATGTACCTGTGTACACAGACTGGATTGCGAAGTGTGATGTACCAGAGGACACAGTCTGGTTTGTGAATTGTTATATACCTGAGTACACAGAATGGATTGTGAAGTGTGATGTACCTGAGTACACAGACCGGATTGTGAAGTGTGATGTATCTGAGTACACAGACTGGATTGTGAAGTGTGATGTACCTGAGTACACAGAATGGATTTTGAAGTGTGATGTACCTGAGTACACGGACTGGATTGTGAAGTGTGATGTACCTGAGTACAAAGAGTGGATTGTGAAGTGTGATGTACCTGAGAACACGGACTGGGTTGTGAGGTGTGATGTACCTGAGTACACAGACTGGATTGTGAAGTGTGATGTAACTGAGTACACAGACTGGATTGTGAAGTGTGATGTACCTGAGTACACAGACGGGATTGTGAAGTGTGATGTACCTGAGTACACAGACTGGATTGTGAAGTGTGATGTACCTGAGAACACGGACTGGATTGTGAAGTGTGATGTACCTGAGTACACAGAATGTATTGTGAAGTGTGATGTACCTGAGTACACAGACTGGATTGTGAAGTGTGATGTACCTGAGTATACAGACTGGATTGTGAAGTGTGATGTACCTGAGTACACAGACTGGATTGTGAAGTGTCATGTACCTGAGTACACAGACTGGATTGTGAAGTGTGTTGTACCTGAGTACACAGACGGGATTGTGAAGTGTGATGTACCTGAGTACACAGACCGGATTGTGAAGTGTGATGTACCTGAGAACACGGACTGGATTGTGAAGTGTGATGTACCTGAGTACACAGAATGGATTGTGAAGTGTGATGTCCCTGAGTACACAGAATGGATTGTGAAGTGTGATGTACCTGAGTAAACGGACTGGATTGTGAAGTGTGATGTATCGGAGTACACAGACTGGACTGTGAAGTGTGACATACCTGAGTGCACAGACTGGATTGTGAAGTGTGATATACCTGAGTACACAGACTGGATTGTGAAGTGTGATGTACCTGAGTACACGGACTGGATTGTGAAGTGTGATGTACCTGAGTACAAAGAGTGGATTGTGAAGTGTGATGTACCTGAGAACACGGACTGGGTTGTGAAGTGTGATGTACCTGAGTACACAGACTGGATTGTGAAGTGTGATGTACCTGAGTACACAGACTGGATTGTGAAGTGTGATGTACCTGAGTACACAGACGGGATTGTGAAGTGTGATGTACCTGAGTACACAGACTGGATTGTGAAGTGTGATGTACCTGAGAACACGGACTGGATTGTGAAGTGTGATGTACCTGAGTGCACTGAGTGGATTGTGAAGTGTGATGTACCTGAGTACACAGACTGGATTGTGAAGTCTGATGTACCTGAGTACACAGACCGGATTGTGAAGTGTGATGTACCTGAGAACACGGACTGGATTGTGAAGTGTGATGTACCTGAGTAGACAGACTGGATTGTGAAGTGTCATGTACCTGAGTACACAGACTGGATTGTGAAGTGTGTTGTACCTGAGTACACAGACGGGATTGTGAAGTGTGATGTACCTGAGTACACAGACCGGATTGTGAAGTGTGATGTACCTGAGAACACGGACTGGATTGTGAAGTGTGATGTACCTGAGTACACAGAATGGATTGTGAAGTGTGATGTACCTGAGTACACAGACTGGATTGTGAAGTGTGAGGTACCTGAGTATACAGACTGGATTGTGAAGTGTGATGTACCTGAGTACACAGACTGGATCGTGAAGTGTGATGTACCTGAGTACTCAGACAGAATTGTGAAGTGTGATGTACCTGAGTACACAGACTGGATTGTGAAGCGTGATGTACCCGAGTACACAGACTGGATTGTGAAGTGTAATGTACCTGAGTACACAGACGGGATTGTGAAGTGTGATGTACCTGAGAACACAGCCCAGATTGTGAAGAGTGATGTACCTGAGTACACAGACGGGATTGTGAAGTGTGATGTACCTGAGTACACAGACTGGATTGTGAAGTGTGATGTACCTGAGTACAGAGCCCGGATTGTGAAGCGTGATGTACCTGTGTACACAGACTGAATTACGAAGTGTGATGTACCTGAGTACACAGACTGGATTGGGAAGTGTGATGTACCTGTGTACACAGACTGGATTGCGAAGTGTGATGTACCTGAGGACACAATCTGGTTTGTGAAGTGTTATATACCTGAGTACACAGACTGGATTGTGAAGTGTGATGTACCTGAGTACATAGACTGGATTGTGAAGTGTGATGTACCTGAGTACACAGACTGGATTGTGAAGTGTGATGTACCTGAGTACACAGACTGGATTGTGAAGTGTCATGTACCTGAGTATACAGACTGGATTGTGAAGTGTGATGTACCTGAGTACACGGGCTGGATTTTGAAGTGTGATGTACCTGAGTACACAGAATGGATTGTGAAGTGTGATGTCCCTGAGTACACAGACCGGATTGTGAAGTGTGATGTACCTGAGTACACAGACTGGATTGTGAAGTGTGACGTATCGGAGTACACAGACTGGATTGTGAAGTGTGATATACCTGAATACACAGACTGGATTGTGAAGTGTGATGTACCTGAGTGCACAGACTGGATTGTGAAGTGTGATGTACCTGAGTACACAGAATGGATTGTGAAGTGTGATGTACCTGAGTACACAGACTGGATTGTGAAGTGTGATGTTCCTAAGTACACAGACTGGATTGTGAAGTGTGATGTACCTGAGTACACAGACTGGATTGTGAAGTGTGATGTACCTGAGTACACAGACTGGATTGTGAAGTGTGATGTACCTGTGTACACAGACTGGATTGCGAAGTGTGATGTACCTGAGGACACAATCTGGTTTGTGAAGTGTTATATACCTGAGTACACAGACTGGATTGTGAAGTGTGATGTACCTGAGTACATAGACTGGATTGTGAAGTGTGATGTACCTGAGTACACAGACTGGATTGTGAAGTGTGATGTACCTGAGTACACAGACTGGATTGTGAAGTGTCATGTACCTGAGTATACAGACTGGATTGTGAAGTGTGATGTACCTGAGTACACGGGCTGGATTTTGAAGTGTGATGTACCTGAGTACACAGAATGGATTGTGAAGTGTGATGTCCCTGAGTACACAGACCGGATTGTGAAGTGTGATGTACCTGAGTACACAGACTGGATTGTGAAGTGTGACGTATCGGAGTACACAGACTGGATTGTGAAGTGTGATATACCTGAATACACAGACTGGATTGTGAAGTGTGATGTACCTGAGTGCACAGACTGAATTGTGAAGTGTGATGTACCTGAGTACACAGAATGGATTGTGAAGTGTGATGTACCTGAGTACACAGACTGGATTGTGAAGTGTGATGTTCCTGAGTACACAGACTGGATTGTGAAGTGTGATGTACCTGAGTACACAGACTGGATTGTGAAGTGTGATGTACCTGAGTACACAGACTGGATTGTGAAGTGTGATGTACCTGAGTACAGAGCCCGGATTGTGAAGAGTGATGTACCTGTGTACACAGACTGGATTACGAACTGTGATGTACCTGAGTACACAGACTGGATTGCGAAGTGTGATTTACCTGTGTACACAGACTGGATTGCGAAGTGTGATGTACCAGAGGACACAGTCTGGTTTGTGAAGTGTTATATACCTGAGTACACAGACTAGATTGTGAAGTGTGATGTACCTGAGTACACAGACTGGATTGTGAAGTGTGATGTACCTGAGTACACAGACGGGATTGTGAAGTGTGATGTACCTGAGTACACAGACTGGATTGTGAAGTGTGATGTACCTGAGAACACGGACTGGATTGTGAAGTGTGATGTACCTGAGTACACTGAGTGGATTGTGAAGTGTGATGTACCTGAGTACACAGACTGGATTGTGAAGTCTGATGTACCTGAGTACACAGACCGGATTGTGAAGTGTGATGTACCTGAGAACACGGACTGGATTGTGAAGTGTGATGTACCTGAGTACACAGACTGGATTGTGAAGTGTGATGTACCTGAGTACACAGACTGGATCGTGAAGTGTGATGTACCTGAGTACTCAGACAGAATTGTGAAGTGTGATGTACCTGAGTACACAGACTGGATTGTGAAGCGTGATGTACCCGAGTACACAGACTGGATTGTGAAGTGTAATGTACCTGAGTACACAGACGAGATTGTGAAGTGTGATGTACCTGAGAACACAGCCCAGATTGTGAAGAGTGATGTACCTGAGTACACAGACGGGATTGTGAAGTGTGATGTACCTGAGTACACAGACTGGATTGTGAAGTGTGATGTACCTGAGTACAGAGCCCGGATTGTGAAGCGTGATGTACCTGTGTACACAGACTGGATTACGAAGTGTGATGTACCTGAGTACACAGACTGGATTGGGAAGTGTGATGTACCTGTGTACACAGACTGGATTGCGAAGTGTGATGTACCTGAGGACACAATCTGGTTTGTGAAGTGTTATATACCTGAGTACACAGACTGGATTGTGAAGTGTGATGTACCTGAGTACATAGACTGGATTGTGAAGTGTGATGTACCTGAGTACACAGACTGGATTGTGAAGTGTGATGTACCTGAGTACACAGACTGGATTGTGAAGTGTCATGTACCTGAGTATACAGACTGGATTGTGAAGTGTGATGTACCTGAGTACACGGGCTGGATTGTGAAGTGTGATGTACCTGAGTACACAGAATGGATTGTGAAGTGTGATGTCCCTGAGTACACAGACCGGATTGTGAAGTGTGATGTACCTGAGTACACAGACTGGATTGTGAAGTGTGACGTATCGGAGTACACAGACTGGATTGTGAAGTGTGATATACCTGAATACACAGACTGGATTGTGAAGTGTGATGTACCTGAGTGCACAGACTGGATTGTGAAGTGTGATGTACCTGAGTACACAGAATGGATTGTGAAGTGTGATGTACCTGAGTACACAGACTGGATTGTGAAGTGTGATGTTCCTGAGTACACAGACTGGATTGTGAAGTGTGATGTACCTGAGTACACAGACTGGATTGTGAAGTGTGATGTACCTGAGTACACAGACTGGATTGTGAAGTGTGATGTACCTGAGTACAGAGCCCGGATTGTGAAGAGTGATGTACCTGTGTACACAGACTGGATTACGAACTGTGATGTACCTGAGTACACAGACTGGATTGCGAAGTGTGATTTACCTGTGTACACAGACTGGATTGCGAAGTGTGATGTACCAGAGGACACAGTCTGGTTTGTGAAGTGTTATATACCTGAGTACACAGACTAGATTGTGAAGTGTGATGTACCTGAGTACACAGACTGGATTGTGAAGTGTGATGTTCCTGAGTACACAGACTGGATTGTGAAGTGTGATGTACCTGAGTACACAGACTGGATTGTGAAGTGTCATGTACCTGAGTACACAGACTGGATTGTGAAGTGTGATGTACCTGAGTACACGGACTGGATTGTGAAGTGTGATGTACCTGAGTACACAGAATGGATTGTGAAGTGTGATGTCCCTGAGTACACAGAACGGATTGTGAAGTGTGATGTACCTGAGTACAAAGACTGGATTGTGAAGTGTGATGTATCGGAGTACACAGACTGGATTGTGAAGTGTGATATAACTGAGTACACAGACTGGATTGTGAAGTGTGATGTACCTGAGTACACAGACTGGATTGTGAAGTGTGATGTACCTGAGTACACAGAATGGATTGTGAAGTGTGATGTACCTGAGTACACAGACTGGATTGTGAAGTGTCATGTACCTGAGTACATAGACTGGATTGTGAAGTGTGTTGTACCTGAGTACACAGACGGGATTGTGAAGTGTGATGTACCTGAGAACACAGACCGGATTGTGAAGTGTGATGTACCTGAGAACACGGACTGGATTCTGAAGTGTGATGTACCTGAGTACACAGAATGGATTGTGAAGTGTGATGTACCTGAGTACACAGACTGGATTGTGAAGTGTGATGTACCTGAGTATACAGACTGGATTGTGAAGTGTGATGGACCTGAGTACACAGACTGGATTGTGAAGTGTGATGTACCTGAGTACTCAGACAGAATTGTGAAGTGTGATGTACCTGAGTACACAGACTGGATTGTGAAGCGTGATGTACCCGAGTACACAGACTGGATTGTGAAGTGTAATGTACCTGAGTACACAGACGGGATTGTGAAGTGTGATGTACCTGAGAACACAGCCCGGATTGTGAAGAGTGATGTACCTGAGTACACAGACGGGATTGTGAAGTGTGATGTACCTGAGTACACAGACCGGATTGTGAAGTGTGATGTACCTGAGAACACGGACTGGATTGTGAAGTGTGATGTACCTGAGTACACAGAATGGATTGTGAAGTGTGATGTCCCTGAGTACACAGAATGGATTGTGAAGTGTGATGTACCTGAGTAAACGGACTGGATTGTGAAGAGTGATGGACCTGAGTACACAGACTGGATTGTGAAGTGTGATGTACCTGAGTACTCAGACAGAATTGTGAAGTGTGATGTACCTGAGTACACAGACTGGATTGTGAAGCGTGATGTACCCGAGTACACAGACTGGATTGTGAAGTGTGATATACCTGAATACACAGACTGGATTGTGTAGTGTGATGTACCTGAGTGCACAGACTGGATTGTGAAGTGTGATGTACCTGAGTACACAGAATGGATTGTGAAGTGTGATGTACCTGAGTACACAGACTGGATTGTGAAGTGTGATGTTCCTGAGTACACAGACTGGATTGTGAAGTGTGATGTACCTGAGTACACAGACTGGATTGTGAAGTGTGATGTACCTGAGTACACAGACTGGATTGTGAAGTGTGATGTACCTGAGTACACAGACTGGATTGTGAAGTGTGATGTACCAGAGTACACAGACTGGATTGTGAAGTGTGATGTACCTGAGTACAGAGCCCGGATTGTGAAGAGTGATGTACCTGTGTACACAGACTGGATTACGAACTGTGATGTACCTGAGTACACAGACTGGATTGCGAAGTGTGATTTACCTGTGTACACAGACTGGATTGCGAAGTGTGATGTACCAGAGGACACAGTCTGGTTTGTGAAGTGTTATATACCTGTGTACACAGACTAGATTGTGAAGTGTGATGTACCTGAGTACACAGACTGGATTGTGAAGTGTGATGTTCCTGAGTACACAGACTGGATTGTGAAGTGTGATGTACCTGAGTACAGAGCCCGGATTGTGAAGAGTGATGTACCTGTGTACACAGACTGGATTACGAAGTGTGATGTACCTGAGCACACAGACTGGATTGCGAAGTGTGATGTACCTGTGTACACAGACTGGATTGCGAAGTGTGATGTACCAGAGGACACAGTCTGGTTTGTGAATTGTTATATACCTGAGTACACAGAATGGATTGTGAAGTGTGATGTACCTGAGTACACAGACCGGATTGTGAAGTGTGATGTATCTGAGTACACAGACTGGATTGTGAATTGTGATGTACCTGAGTACACAGAATGGATTTTGAAGTGTGATGTACCTGAGTACACGGACTGGATTGTGAAGTGTGATGTACCTGAGTACAAAGAGTGGATTGTGAAGTGAGTTGTACCTGAGAACACGGACTGGGTTGTGAGGTGTGATGTACCTGAGTACACAGACTGGATTGTGAAGTGTGATGTACCTGAGTACACAGACTGGATTGTGAAGTGTGATGTACCTGAGTACACAGACGGGATTGTGAAGTGTGATGTACCTGAGTACATAGACTGGATTGTGAAGTGTGTTGTACCTGAGTACACAGACGGGATTGTGAAGTGTGATGTACCTGAGAACACAGACCGGATTGTGAAGTGTGATGTACCTGAGAACACGGACTGGATTCTGAAGTGTGATGTACCTGAGTACACAGAATGGATTGTGAAGTGTGATGTACCTGAGTACACAGACTGGATTGTGAAGTGTGATGTACCTGAGTATACAGACTGGATTGTGAAGTGTGATGGACCTGAGTACACAGACTGGATTGTGAAGTGTGATGTACCTGAGTACTCAGACAGAATTGTGAAGTGTGATGTACCCGAGTACACAGACTGGATTGTGAAGTGTAATGTACCTGAGTACACAGACGGGATTGTGAAGTGTGATGTACCTGAGAACACAGCCCGGATTGTGAAGAGTGATGTACCTGAGTACACAGACGGGATTGTGAAGTGTGATGTACCTGAGTACACAGACCGGATTGTGAAGTGTGATGTACCTGAGAACACGGACTGGATTGTGAAGTGTGATGTACCTGAGTACACAGAATGGATTGTGAAGTGTGATGTCCCTGAGTACACAGAATGGATTGTGAAGTGTGATGTACCTGAGTAAACGGACTGGATTGTGAAGTGTGATGGACCTGAGTACACAGACTGGATTGTGAAGTGTGATGTACCTGTGTACTCAGACAGAATTGTGAAGTGTGATGTACCTGAGTACACAGACTGGATTGTGAAGCGTGATGTACCCGAGTACACAGACTGGATTGTGAAGTGTAATGAACCTGAGTACACAGACGGGATTGTGAAGTGTGATGTACCTGAGAACACAGCCCGGATTGTGAAGAGTGATGTACCTGAGTACACAGACGGGATTGTGAAGTCTGATGTACCTGAGTACACAGACCGGATTGTGAAGTGTGATGTACCTGAGAACACGGACTGGATTGTGAAGTGTGATGTACCTGAGTACACAGAATGGATTGTGAAGTGTGATGTCCCTGAGTACACAGAATGGATTGTGAAGTGTGATGTACCTGAGTAAACGGACTGGATTGTGAAGTGTGATGTATCGGAGTACACAGACTGGACTGTGAAGTGTGACATACCTGAGTGCACAGACTGGATTGTGAAGTGTGATATACCTGAGTACACAGACTGGATTGTGAAGTGTGATGTACCTGAGTACACGGACTGGATTGTGAAGTGTGATGTACCTGAGTACACAGACTGGATTGTGAAGTGTGATGTACCTGAGAACACGGACTGGATTGTGAAGTGTGATGTACCTGAGTACACTGAGTGGATTGTGAAGTGTGATGTACCTGAGTACACAGACTGGATTGTGAAGTCTGATGTACCTGAGTACACAGACCGGATTGTGAAGTGTGATGTACCTGAGAACACGGACTGGATTGTGAAGTGTGATGTACCTGAGTAGACAGACTGGATTGTGAAGTGTCATGTACCTGAGTACACAGACTGGATTGTGAAGTGTGTTGTACCTGAGTACACAGACGGGATTGTGAAGTGTGATGTACCTGAGTACACAGACCGGATTGTGAAGTGTGATGTACCTGAGAACACGGACTGGATTGTGAAGTGTGATGTACCTGAGTACACAGAATGGATTGTGAAGTGTGATGTACCTGAGTACACAGACTGGATTGTGAAGTGTGATGTACCTGAGTATACAGACTGGATTGTGAAGTGTGATGTACCTGAGTACACAGACTGGATCGTGAAGTGTGATGTACCTTAGTACTCAGACGGAATTGTGAAGTGTGATGTACCTGAGTACACAGACTGGATTGTGAAGCGTGATGTACCCGAGTACACAGACTGGATTGTGAAGTGTAATGTACCTGAGTACACAGACGGGATTGTGAAGTGTGATGTACCTGAGAACACAGCCCAGATTGTGAAGAGTGATGTACCTGAGTACACAGACTGGATTGTGAAGTGTGATGTACCTGAGTACACAGACTGGATTGTGAAGTGTGATGTACCTGAGTACAGATCCCGGATTGTGAAGCGTGATGTACCTGTGTACACAGACTGGATTACGAAGTGTGATGTACCTGAGTACACAGACTGGATTGGGAAGTGTGATGTACCTGTGTACACAGACTGGATTGCGAAGTGTGATGTACCTGAGGACACAATCTGGTTTGTGAAGTGTTATATACCTGAGTACACAGACTGGATTGTGAAGTGTGATGTACCTGAGTACATAGACTGGATTGTGAAGTGTGATGTACCTGAGTACACAGACTGGATTGTGAAGTGTGATGTACCTGAGTACACAGACTGGATTGTGAAGTGTCATGTACCTGAGTATACAGACTGGATTGTGAAGTGTGATGTACCTGAGTACACGGACTGGATTGTGAAGTGTGATGTACCTGAGTACACAGAATGGATTGTGAAGTGTGATGTCCCTGAGTACACAGACCGGATTGTGAAGTGTGATGTACCTGAGTACACAGACTGGATTGTGAAGTGTGACGTATCGGAGTACACAGACTGGATTGTGAAGTGTGATATACCTGAATACACAGACTGGATTGTGAAGTGTGATGTACCTGAGTGCACAGACTGGATTGTGAAGTGTGATGTACCTGAGTACACAGAATGGATTGTGAAGTGTGATGTACCTGAGTACACAGACTGGATTGTGAAGTGTGATGTTCCTGAGTACACAGACTGGATTGTGAAGTGTGATGTACCTGAGTACACAGACTGGATTGTGAAGTTTGATGTACCTGAGTACACAGACTGGATTGTGAAGTGTGATGTACCTGAGTACAGAGCCCGGATTGTGAAGAGTGATGTACCTGTGTACACAGACTGGATTACGAACTGTGATGTACCTGAGTACACAGACTGGATTGCGAAGTGTGATTTACCTGTGTACACAGACTGGATTGCGAAGTGTGATGTACCAGAGGACACAGTCTGGTTTGTGAAGTGTTATATACCTGAGTACACAGACTAGATTGTGAAGTGTGATGTACCTGAGTACACAGACTGGATTGTGAAGTGTGATGTTCCTGAGTACACAGACTGGATTGTGAAGTGTGATGTACCTGAGTACACAGACTGGATTGTGAAGTGTCATGTACCTGAGTACACAGACTGGATTGTGAAGTGTGATGTACCTGAGTACACGGACTGGATTGTGAAGTGTGATGTACCTGAGTACACAGAATGGATTGTGAAGTGTGATGTCCCTGAGTACACAGACCGGATTGTGAAGTGTGATGTACCTGAGTACACAGACTGGATTGTGAAGTGTGATGTATCGGAGTACACAGACTGGATTGTGAAGTGTGATATACCTGAGTACACAGACTGGATTGTGAAGTGTGATGTACCTGAGTACACAGACTGGATTGTGAAGTGTGATGTACCTGAGTACACAGAATGGATTGTGAAGTGTGATGTACCTGAGTACACAGACTGGATTGTGAAGCGTGATGTACCCGAGTACACAGACTGGATTGTGAGGTGTAATGTACCTGAGTACACAGACGGGATTGTGAAGTGTGATGTACCTGAGAACACAGCCCGGATTGTGAAGAGTGATGTACCTGAGTACACAGACCGGATTGTGAAGTGTGATGTACCTGAGAACACGGACTGGATTGTGAAGTGTGATGTACCTGAGTACACAGAATGGATTGTGAAGTGTGATGTCCCTGAGTACACAGAATGGATTGTGAAGTGTGTTGTACCTGAGTACACAGACGGGATTGTGAAGTGTGATGTACCTGAGTACACAGACCGGATTGTGAAGTGTGATGTACCTGAGAACACGGACTGGATTGTGAAGTGTGATGTACCTGAGTACACAGAATGGATTGTGAAGTGTGATGTACCTGAGTACACAGACTGGATTGTGAAGTGTGATGTACCTGAGTATACAGACTGGATTGTGAAGTGTGATGTACCTGAGTACACAGACTGGATCGTGAAGTGTGATGTACCTTAGTACTCAGACAGAATTGTGAAGTGTGATGTACCTGAGTACACAGACTGGATTGTGAAGCGTGATGTACCCGAGTACACAGACTGGATTGTGAAGTGTAATGTACCTGAGTACACATACGGGATTGTGAAGTGTGATGTACCTGAGAACACAGCCCAGATTGTGAAGAGTGATGTACCTGAGTACACAGACTGGATTGTGAAGTGTGATGTACCTGAGTACACAGACTGGATTGTGAAGTGTGATGTACCTGAGTACAGAGCCCGGATTGTGAAGCGTGATGTACCTGTGTACACAGACTGGATTACGAAGTGTGATGTACCTGAGTACACAGACTGGATTGGGAAGTGTGATGTACCTGTGTACACAGACTGGATTGCGAAGTGTGATGTACCTGAGGACACAATCTGGTTTGTGAAGTGTTATATACCTGAGTACACAGACTGGATTGTGAAGTGTGATGTACCTGAGTACATAGACTGGATTGTGAAGTGTGATGTACCTGAGTACACAGACTGGATTGTGAAGTGTGATGTACCTGAGTACACAGACTGGATTGTGAAGTGTCATGTACCTGAGTATACAGACTGGATTGTGAAGTGTGATGTACCTGAGTACACGGACTGGAGTGTGAAGTGTGATGTACCTGAGTACACAGAATGGATTGTGAAGTGTGATGTCCCTGAGTACACAGACCGGATTGTGAAGTGTGATGTACCTGAGTACACAGACTGGATTGTGAAGTGTGACGTATCGGAGTACACAGACTGGATTGTGAAGTGTGATATACCTGAATACACAGACTGGATTGTGAAGTGTGATGTACCTGAGTGCACAGACTGGATTGTGAAGTGTGATGTACCTGAGTACACAGAATGGATTGTGAAGTGTGATGTACCTGAGTACACAGACTGGATTGTGAAGTGTGATGTTCCTGAGTACACAGACTGGATTGTGAAGTGTGATGTACCTGAGTACACAGACTGGATTGTGAAGTTTGATGTACCTGAGTACACAGACTGGATTGTGAAGTGTGATGTACCTGAGTACAGAGCCCGGATTGTGAAGAGTGATGTACCTGTGTACACAGACTGGATTACGAACTGTGATGTACCTGAGTACACAGACTGGATTGCGAAGTGTGATTTACCTGTGTACACAGACTGGATTGCGAAGTGTGATGTACCAGAGGACACAGTCTGGTTTGTGAAGTGTTATATACCTGAGTACACAGACTAGATTGTGAAGTGTGATGTACCTGAGTACACAGACTGGATTGTGAAGTGTGATGTTCCTGAGTACACAGACTGGATTGTGAAGTGTGATGTACCTGAGTACACAGACTGGATTGTGAAGTGTCATGTACCTGAGTACACAGACTGGATTGTGAAGTGTGATGTACCTGAGTACACGGACTGGATTGTGAAGTGTGATGTACCTGAGTACACAGAATGGATTGTGAAGTGTGATGTCCCTGAGTACACAGACCGGATTGTGAAGTGTGATGTACCTGAGTACACAGACTGGATTGTGAAGTGTGATGTATCGGAGTACACAGACTGGATTGTGAAGTGTGATATACCTGAGTACACAGACTGGATTGTGAAGTGTGATGTACCTGAGTACACAGACTGGATTGTGAAGTGTGATGTACCTGAGTACACAGAATGGATTGTGAAGTGTGATGTACCTGAGTACACAGACTGGATTGTGAAGTGTCATGTAAATGAGTACATAGACTGGATTGTGAAGTGTGTTGTACCTGAGTACACAGACGGGATTGTGAAGTGTGATGTACCTGAGTACACAGACCGGATTGTGAAGTGTGATGTACCTGAGAACACGGACTGGATTCTGAAGTGTGATGTACCTGAGTACACAGAATGGATTGTGAAGTGTGATGTACCTGAGTACACAGACTGGATTGTGAAGTGTGATGTACCTGAGTATACAGACTGGATTGTGAAGTGTGATGGACCTGAGTACACAGACTGGATTGTGAAGTGTGATGTACCTGAGTACTCAGACAGAATTGTGAAGTGTGATGTACCTGAGTACACAGACTGTATTGTGAAGCGTGATGTACCCGAGTACACAGACTGGATTGTGAAGTGTAATGTACCTGACTACACAGACGGGATTGTGAAGTGTGATGTACCTGAGAACACAGCCCGGATTGTGAATAGTGATGTACCTGAGTACACAGACGGGATTGTGAAGTGTGATGTACCTGAGTACACAGACCGGATTGTGAAGTGTGATGTACCTGAGAACACGGACTGGATTGTGAAGTGTGATGTACCTGAGTACACAGAATGGATTGTGAAGTGTGATGTCCCTGAGTACACAGAATGGATTGTGAAGTGTGATGTACCTGAGTAAACGGACTGGATTGTGAAGTGTGATGGACCTGAGTACACAGACTGGATTGTGAAGTGTGATGTACCTGAGTACTCAGACAGAATTGTGAAGTGTGATGTACCTGAGTACACAGACTGGATTGTGAAGCGTGATGTACCCGAGTACACAGACTGGATTGTGAAGTGTAATGAACCTGAGTACACAGACGGGATTGTGAAGTGTGATGTACCTGAGAACACAGCCCGGATTGTGAAGAGTGATGTACCTGAGTACACAGACGGGATTGTGAAGTGTGATGTACCTGAGTACACAGACCGGATTGTGAAGTGTGATGTACCTGAGAACACGGACTGGATTGTGAAGTGTGATGTACCTGAGTACACAGAATGGATTGTGAAGTGTGATGTCCCTGAGTACACAGAATGGATTGTGAAGTGTGATGTACCTGAGTAAACGGACTGGATTGTGAAGTGTGATGTATCGGAGTACACAGACTGGACTGTGAAGTGTGACATACCTGAGTGCACAGACTGGATTGTGAAGTGTGATATACCTGAGTACACAGACTGGATTGTGAAGTGTGATGTACCTGAGTACACGGACTGGATTGTGAAGTGTGATGTACCTGAGTACAAAGAGTGGATTGTGAAGTGTGATGTACCTGAGAACACGGACTGGGTTGTGAAGTGTGATGTACCTGAGTACACAGACTGGATTGTGAAGTGTGATGTACCTGAATACACAGACTGGATTGTGAAGTGTGATGTACCTGAGTACACAGACGGGATTGTGAAGTGTGATGTACCTGAGTACACAGACTGGATTGTGAAGTGTGATGTACCTGAGAACACGGACTGGATTGTGAAGTGTGATGTACCTGAGTACACTGAGTGGATTGTGAAGTGTGATGTACCTGAGTACACAGACTGGATTGTGAAGTCTGATGTACCTGAGTACACAGACCGGATTGTGAAGTGTGATGTACCTGAGAACACGGACTGGATTGTGAAGTGTGATGTACCTGAGTACACAGACTGGATTGTGAAGTGTCATGTACCTGAGTACACAGACTGGATTGTGAAGTGTGTTGTACCTGAGTACACAGACGGGATTGTGAAGTGTGATGTACCTGAGTACACAGACCGGATTGTGAAGTGTGATGTACCTGAGAACACGGACTGGATTGTGAAGTGTGATGTACCTGAGTACACAGAATGGATTGTGAAGTGTGATGTACCTGAGTACACAGACTGGATTGTGAAGTGTGATGTACCTGAGTATACAGACTGGATTGTGAAGTGTGATGTACCTGAGTACACAGACTGGATCGTGAAGTGTGATGTACCTGAGTACTCAGACAGAATTGTGATGTGTGATGTACCTGAGTACACAGACTGGATTGAGAAGCGTGATGTACCCGAGTACACAGACTGGATTGTGAAGTGTAATGTATCGGAGTACACAGACTGGATTGTGAAGTGTGATATACCTGAGTACACAGACTGGATTGTGAAGTGTGATGTACCTGAGTGCACAGACTGGATTGTGAAGTGTGATGTACCTGAGTACACAGAATGGATTGTGAAGTGTGATGTACCTGAGTACACAGACTGGATTGTGAAGTGTGATGTTCCTGAGTACACAGACTGGATTGTGAAGTGTGATGTACCTGAGTACAGAGACTGGATTGTGAAGTGTGATGTACCTGAGTACACAGACTGGATTGTGAAGTGTGATGCACCTGAGTACAGAGCCCGGATTGTGAAGAGTGATGTACCTGTGTACACAGACTGGATTACGAAGTGTGATGTACCTGAGTACACAGACTGGATTGCGAAGTGTGATGTACCTGTGTACACAGACTGGATTGCGAAGTGTGATGTACCAGAGGACACAGTCTGGTTTGTGAAGTGTTATATACCTGAGTACACAGACTGGATTGTGAAGTGTGATGTACCTGAGTACACAGACTGGATTGTGAAGTGTGATGTTCCTGAGTACACAGACTGGATTGTGAAGTGTGATGTACCTGAGTACACAGACTGGATTGTGAAGTGTCATGTACCTGAGTACACAGACTGGATTGTGAAGTGTGATGTACCTGAGTACACGGACTGGATTGTGAAGTGTGATGTACCTGAGTACACAGAATGGATTGTGAAGTGTGATGTCCCTGAGTACACAGACCGGATTGTGAAGTGTGATGTACCTGAGTACACAGACTGGATTGTGAAGTTTGATGTATCGGAGTACACAGACTGGATTGTGAAGTGTGATATACCTGAGTACACAGACTGGATTGTGAAGTGTGATGTACCTGAGTGCACAGACTGGATTGTGAAGTGTGATGTACCTGAGTACACAGAATGGATTGTGAAGTGTGATGTACCTGAGTACACAGACTGGATTGTGAAGTGTCATGTACCTGAGTACACAGACTGGATTGTGAAGTGTGTTGTACCTGAGTACACAGCCCGGATTGTGAAGAGTGATGTACCTGAGTACACAGACTGGATTGTGAAGTGTGATGTACCTGAGTACACAGAATGGATTGTGAAGTGTGATGTACCTGAGTACAGAGCCCGGATTGTGAAGAGTGATGTACCTGTGTACACAGAATGGATTACGAAGTGTTATGTACCTGAGTACACAGACTGGATTGCGAAGTGTGATGTACCTGTGTACACAGACTGGATTGCGAAGTGTGATGTACCTGAGGACACATTCTGGTTTGTGAAGTGTTATATACCTGAGTACACAGACTGGATTTTGAAGTGTGATGTACCTGAGTACACAGACTGGATTGTGAAGTGTGATGTACCTGAGTACACAGACTGGATTGTGAAGTGTGATGTACCTGAGAACACGGACTGGATTGTGAAGTGTGATGTACCTGAGTACACAGACTGGATTGTGAAGTGTCATGTACCTGAGTACACAGACTGGATTGTGAAGTGTGTTGTACCTGAGTACACAGACGGGATTGTGAAGTGTGATGTACCTGCGTACACAGACCAGATTGTGAAGTGTGATGTACCTGAGAACATGGACTGGATTGTGAAGTGTGATGTACCTGAGTACACAGAATGGATTGTGAAGTGTGATGTACCTGAGTACACAGACTGGATTGTGAAGCGTGATGTACCCGAGTACACAGACTGGATTGTGAAGTGTAATGAACCTGAGTACACAGACGGGATTGTGAAGTGTGATGTACCTGAGAACACAGCCCGGATTGTGAAGAGTGATGTACCTGAGTACACAGACGGGATTGTGAAGTGTGATGTACCTGAGTACACAGACCGGATTGTGAAGTGTGATGTACCTGAGAACACGGACTGGATTGTGAAGTGTGATGTACCTGAGTACACAGAATGGATTGTGAAGTGTGATGTCCCTGAGTACACAGAATGGATTGTGAAGTGTGATGTACCTGAGTAAACGGACTGGATTGTGAAGTGTGATGTATCGGAGTACACAGACTGGACTGTGAAGTGTGACATACCTGAGTGCACAGACTGGATTGTGAAGTGTGATATACCTGAGTACACAGACTGGATTGTGAAGTGTGATGTACCTGAGTACACGGACTGGATTGTGAAGTGTGATGTACCTGAGTACAAAGAGTGGATTGTGAAGTGTGATGTACCTGAGAACACGGACTGGGTTGTGAAGTGTGATGTACCTGAGTACACAGACTGGATTGGGAAGTGTGATGTACCTGAATACACAGACTGGATTGTGAAGTGTGATGTACCTGAGTACACAGACGGGATTGTGAAGTGTGATGTACCTGAGTACACAGACTGGATTGTGAAGTGTGATGTACCTGAGAACACGGACTGGATTGTGAAGTGTGATGTACCTGAGTACACTGAGTGGATTGTGAAGTGTGATGTACCTGAGTACACAGACTGGATTGTGAAGTCTGATGTACCTGAGTACACAGACCGGATTGTGAAGTGTGATGTACCTGAGAACACGGACTGGATTGTGAAGTGTGATGTACCTGAGTACACAGACTGGATTGTGAAGTGTCATGTACCTGAGTACACAGACTGGATTGTGAAGTGTGTTGTACCTGAGTACACAGACGGGATTGTGAAGTGTGATGTACCTGAGTACACAGACCGGATTGTGAAGTGTGATGTACCTGAGAACACGGACTGGATTGTGAAGTGTGATGTACCTGAGTACACAGAATGGATTGTGAAGTGTGATGTACCTGAGTACACAGACTGGATTGTGAAGTGTGATGTACCTGAGTATACAGACTGGATTGTGAAGTGTGATGTACCTGAGTACACAGACTGGATCGTGAAGTGTGATGTACCTGAGTACTCAGACAGAATTGTGATGTGTGATGTACCTGAGTACAAAGACTGGATTGAGAAGCGTGATGTACCCGAGTACACAGACTGGATTGTGAAGTGTAATGTACCTGAGTACACAGACGGGATTGTGAAGTGTGATGTACCTGAGAACACAGCCCAGATTGTGAAGAGTGATGTACCTGAGTACACAGACTGGATTCTGAAGTGTGATGTACCTGAGTACACAGACTGCATTGTGAAGTGTGATGTACCTGAGTACAGAGCCCGGATTGTGAAGCGTGATGTACCTGTGTACACAGACTGGATTACGAAGTGTGATGTACCTGAGTACACAGACTGGATTGGGAAGTGTGATGTACCTGTGTACACAGACTGGATTGCGAAGTGTGATGTACCTGAGGACACAATCTGGTTTGTGAAGTGTTATATACCTGAGTACACAGACTGGATTTTGAAGTGTGATGTACCTGAGTACATAGACTGGATTGTGAAGTGTGATGTTCCTGAGTACACAGACTGGATTGTGAAGTGTGATGTACCTGAGTACACAGACTGGATTGTGAAGTGTCATGTACATGAGTACACAGACTGGATTGTGAAGTGTGATGTACCTGAGTACACGGACTGGATTGTGAAGTGTGATGTACCTGAGTACACAGAATGGATTGTGAAGTGTGATGTCCCTGAGTACACAGACCGGATTGTGAAGTGTGATGTACCTGAGTACACAGACTGGATTGTGAAGTGTGATGTATCGGAGTACACAGACTGGATTGTGAAGTGTGATATACCTGAGTACACAGACTGGATTGTGAAGTGTGATGTACCTGAGTGCACAGACTGGATTGTGAAGTGTGATGTACCTGAGTACACAGAATGGATTGTGAAGTGTGATGTACCTGAGTACACAGACTGGATTGTGAAGTGTGATGTTCCTGAGTACACAGACTGGATTGTGAAGTGTGATGTACCTGAGTACACAGACTGGATTGTGAAGTGTGATGTACCTGAGTACACAGACTGGATTGTGAAGTGTGAGGCACCTGAGTACAGAGCCCGGATTGTGAAGAGTGATGTACCTGTGTACACAGACTGGATTACGAAGTGTGATGTACCTGAGTACACAGACTGGATTGCGAAGTGTGATGTACCTGTGTACACAGACTGGATTGCGAAGTGTGATGTACCAGAGGACACAGTCTGGTTTGTGAAGTGTTATATACCTGAGTACACAGACTGGATTGTGAAGTGTGATGTACCTGAGTACACAGACTGGATTGTGAAGTGTGATGTTCCTGAGTACACAGACTGGATTGTGAAGTGTGATGTACCTGAGTACACAGACTGGATTGTGAAGTGTCATGTACCTGAGTACACAGACTGGAATGTGAAGTGTGATGTACCTGAGTACACGGACTGGATTGTGAAGTGTGATGTACCTGAGTACACAGAATGGATTGTGAAGTGTGATGTCCCTGAGTACACAGACCGGATTGTGAAGTGTGATGTACCTGAGTACACAGACTGGATTGTGAAGTTTGATGTATCGGAGTACACAGACTGGATTGTGAAGTGTGATATACCTGAGTACACAGACTGGATTGTGAAGTGTGATGTACCTGAGTGCACAGACTGGATTGTGAAGTGTGATGTACCTGAGTACACAGAATGGATTGTGAAGTGTGATGTACCTGAGTACACAGACTGGATTGTGAAGTGTCATGTACCTGAGTACACAGACTGGATTGTGAAGTGTGTTGTACCTGAGTACACAGCCCGGATTGTGAAGAGTGATGTACCTGAGTACACAGACTGGATTGTGAAGTGTGATGTACCTGAGTACACAGAATGGATTGTGAAGTGTGATGTACCTGAGTACAGAGCCCGGATTGTGAAGAGTGATGTACCTGTGTACACAGAATGGATTACGAAGTGTTATGTACCTGAGTACACAGACTGGATTGCGAAGTGTGATGTACCTGTGTACACAGACTGGATTGCGAAGTGTGATGTACCTGAGGACACATTCTGGTTTGTGAAGTGTTATATACCTGAGTACACAGACTGGATTTTGAAGTGTGATGTACCTGAGTACACAGACTGGATTGTGAAGTGTGATGTACCTGAGTACACAGACTGGATTGTGAAGTGTGATGTACCTGAGAACACGGACTGGATTGTGAAGTGTGATGTACCTGAGTACACAGACTGGATTGTGAAGTGTCATGTACCTGAGTACACAGACTGGATTGTGAAGTGTGTTGTACCTGAGTACACAGATGGGATTGTGAAGTGTGATGTACCTGCGTACACAGACCGGATTGTGAAGTGTGATGTACCTGAGAACACGGACTGGATTGTGAAGTGTGATGTACCTGAGTACACAGAATGGATTGTGAAGTGTGATGTACCTGAGTACACAGACTGGATTGTGAAGTGTGATGTACCTGAGTATACAGACTGGATTGTGAAGTGTGATGTACCTGAGTACACAGACTGGATTGTGAAGTGTGATGTACCTGAGTACACAGACTGGATTGTGAAGCGTGATGTACCCGAGTACACAGACTGGATTGTGAAGTGTAATGAACCTGAGTACACAGACTGGATTGTGAAGTGTGATGTACCTGAGAACACAGCCCGGATTGTGAAGAGTGATGTACCTGAGTACACAGACGGGATTGTGAAGTGTGATGTACCTGAGTACACAGACCGGATTGTGAAGTGTGATGTACCTGAGAACACGGACTGGATTGTGAAGTGTGATGTACCTGAGTACACAGAATGGATTGTGAAGTGTGATGTCCCTGAGTACACAGAATGGATTGTGAAGTGTGATGTACCTGAGTAAACGGACTGGATTGTGAAGTGTGATGTATCGGAGTACACAGACTGGACTGTGACGTGTGACATACCTGAGTGCACAGACTGGATTGTGAAGTGTGATATACCTGAGTACACAGACTGGATTGTGAAGTGTGATGTACCTGAGTACACGGACTGGATTGTGAAGTGTGATGTACCTGAGTACAAAGAGTGGATTGTGAAGTGTGATGTACCTGAGAACACGGACTGGGTTGTGAAGTGTGATGTACCTGAGTACACAGACTGGATTGTGAAGTGTGATGTACCTGAATACACAGACTGGATTGTGAAGTGTGATGTACCTGAGTACACAGACGGGATTGTGAAGTGTGATGTACCTGAGTACACAGACTGGATTGTGAAGTGTGATGTACCTGAGAACACGGAATGGATTGTGAAGTGTGATGTACCTGAGTACACTGAGTGGATTGTGAAGTGTGATGTACCTGAGTACACAGACTGGATTGTGAAGTCTGATGTACCTGAGTACACAGACCGGATTGTGAAGTGTGATGTACCTGAGAACACGGACTGGATTGTGAAGTGTGATGTACCTGAGTACACAGACTGGATTGTGAAGTGTCATGTACCTGAGTACACAGTCTGGATTGTGAAGTGTGTTGTACCTGAGTACACAGACTGGATTGTGAGGTGTGATGTACCTGAGTACACAGACCGGATTGTGAAGTGTGATGTACCTGAGAACACGGACTGGATTGTGAAGTGTGATGTACCTGAGTACACAGAATGGATTGTGAAGTGTGATGTACCTGAGTACACAGACTGGATTGTGAAGTGTGATGTACCTGAGTACACAGACTGGATTGTGAAGTGTCATGTACCTGAGTACACAGACTGGATTGTGAAGTGTGTTGTACCTGAGTACACAGACGGGATTGTGAAGTGTGATGTACCTGAGTACACAGACCGGATTGTGAAGTGTGATGTACCTGAGAACACGGACTGGATTGTGAAGTGTGATGTACCTGAGTACACAGAATGGATTGTGAAGTGTGATGTACCTGAGTACACAGACTGGATTGTGAAGTGTGATGTACCTGAGTATACAGACTGGATTGTGAAGTGTGATGTACCTGAGTACACAGACTGGATCGTGAAGTGTGATGTACCTGAGTACTCAGACAGAATTGTGATGTGTGATGTACCTGAGTACAAAGACTGGATTGAGAAGCGTGATGTACCCGAGTACACAGACTGGATTGTGATGTGTAATGTACCTGAGTACACAGACGGGATTGTGAAGTGTGATGTACCTGAGAACACAGCCCAGATTGTGAAGAGTGATGTACCTGAGTACACAGACTGGATTCTGAAGTGTGATGTACCTGAGTACACAGACTGCATTGTGAAGTGTGATGTACCTGAGTACAGAGCCCGGATTGTGAAGCGTGATGTACCTGTGTACACAGACTGGATTACGAAGTGTGATGTACCTGAGTACACAGACTGGATTGGGAAGTGTGATGTACCTGTGTACACAGACTGGATTGCGAAGTGTGATGTACCTGAGGACACAATCTGGTTTGTGAAGTGTTATATACCTGAGTACACAGACTGGATTTTGAAGTGTGATGTACCTGAGTACATAGACTGGATTGTGAAGTGTGATGTTCCTGAGTACACAGACTGGATTGTGAAGTGTGATGTACCTGAGTACACAGACTGGATTGTGAAGTGTCATGTACATGAGTACACAGACTGGATTGTGAAGTGTGATGTACCTGAGTACACGGACTGGATTGTGAAGTGTGATGTACCTGAGTACACAGAATGGATTGTGAAGTGTGATGTCCCTGAGTACACAGACCGGATTGTGAAGTGTGATGTACCTGAGTACACAGACTGGATTGTGAAGTGTGATGTATCGGAGTACACAGACTGGATTGTGAAGTGTGATATACCTGAGTACACAGACTGGATTGTGAAGTGTGATGTACCTGAGTGCACAGACTGGATTGTGAAGTGTGATGTACCTGAGTACACAGAATGGATTGTGAAGTGTGATGTACCTGAGTACACAGACTGGATTGTGAAGTGTGATGTTCCTGAGTACACAGACTGGATTGTGAAGTGTGATGTACCTGAGTACACAGACTGGATTGTGAAGTGTGATGTACCTGAGTACACAGACTGGATTGTGAAGTGTGATGCACCTGAGTACAGAGCCCGGATTGTGAAGAGTGATGTACCTGTGTACACAGACTGGATTACGAAGTGTGATGTACCTGAGTACACAGACTGGATTGCGAAGTGTGATGTACCTGTGTACACAGACTGGATTGCGAAGTGTGATGTACCAGAGGACACAGTCTGGTTTGTGAAGTGTTATATACCTGAGTACACAGACTGGATTGTGAAGTCTGATGTACCTGAGTACACAGACTGGATTGTGAAGTGTGATGTTCCTGAGTACACAGACTGGATTGTGAAGTGTGATGTACCTGAGTACACAGACTGGATTGTGAAGTGTCATGTACCTGAGTACACAGACTGGATTGTGAAGTGTGATGTACCTGAGTACACGGACTGGATTGTGAAGTGTGATGTACCTGAGTACACAGAATGGATTGTGAAGTGTGATGTCCCTGAGTACACAGACCGGATTGTGAAGTGTGATGTACCTGAGTACACAGACTGGATTGTGAAGTTTGATGTATCGGAGTACACAGACTGGATTGTGAAGTGTGATATACCTGAGTACACAGACTGGATTGTGAAGTGTGGTGTACCTGAGTGCACAGACTGGATTGTGAAGTGTGATGTACCTGAGTACACAGAATGGATTGTGAAGTGTGATGTACCTGAGTACACAGACTGGATTGTGAAGTGTCATGTACCTGAGTACACAGACTGGATTGTGAAGTGTGTTGTACCTGAGTACACAGCCCGGATTGTGAAGAGTGATGTACCTGAGTACACAGACTGGATTGTGAAGTGTGATGTACCTGAGTACACAGAATGGATTGTGAAGTGTGATGTACCTGAGTACAGAGCCCGGATTGTGAAGAGTGATGTACCTGTGTACACAGAATGGATTACGAAGTGTTATGTACCTGAGTACACAGACTGGATTGCGAAGTGTGATGTACCTGTGTACACAGACTGGATTGCGAAGTGTGATGTACCTGAGGACACATTCTGGTTTGTGAAGTGTTATATACCTGAGTACACAGACTGGATTTTGAAGTGTGATGTACCTGAGTACACAGACTGGATTGTGAAGTGTGATGTACCTGAGTACACAGACTGGATTGTGAAGTGTGATGTACCTGAGAACACGGACTGGATTGTGAAGTGTGATGTACCTGAGTACACAGACTGGATTGTGAAGTGTCATGTACCTGAGTACACAGACTGGATTGTGAAGTGTGTTGTACCTGAGTACACAGACGGGATTGTGAAGTGTGATGTACCTGCGTACACAGACCGGATTGTGAAGTGTGATGTACCTGAGAACACGGACTGGATTGTGAAGTGTGATGTACCTGAGTACACAGAATGGATTGTGAAGTGTGATGTACCTGAGTACACAGACTGGATTGTGAAGTGTGATGTACCTGAGTATACAGACTGGATTGTGAAGTGTGATGTACCTGAGTACACAGACTGGATTGTGAAGTGTGATGTACCTGAGTACACAGACTGGATTGTGAAGCGTGATGTACCCGAGTACACAGACTGGATTGTGAAGTGTAATGAACCTGAGTACACAGACTGGATTGTGAAGTGTGATGTACCTGAGAACACAGCCCGGATTGTGAAGAGTGATGTACCTGAGTACACAGACGGGATTGTGAAGTGTGATGTACCTGAGTACACAGACCGGATTGTGAAGTGTGATGTACCTGAGAACACGGACTGGATTGTGAAGTGTGATGTACCTGAGTACACAGAATGGATTGTGAAGTGTGATGTCCCTGAGTACACAGAATGGATTGTGAAGTGTGATGTACCTGAGTAAACGGACTGGATTGTGAAGTGTGATGTATCGGAGTACACAGACTGGACTGTGACGTGTGACATACCTGAGTGCACAGACTGGATTGTGAAGTGTGATATACCTGAGTACACAGACTGGATTGTGAAGTGTGATGTACCTGAGTACACGGACTGGATTGTGAAGTGTGATGTACCTGAGTACAAAGAGTGGATTGTGAAGTGTGATGTACCTGAGAACACGGACTGGGTTGTGAAGTGTGATGTACCTGAGTACACAGACTGGATTGTGAAGTGTGATGTACCTGAATACACAGACTGGATTGTGAAGTGTGATGTACCTGAGTACACAGACGGGATTGTGAAGTGTGATGTACCTGAGTACACAGACTGGATTGTGAAGTGTGATGTACCTGAGAACACGGAATGGATTGTGAAGTGTGATGTACCTGAGTACACTGAGTGGATTGTGAAGTGTGATGTACCTGAGTACACAGACTGGATTGTGAAGTCTGATGTACCTGAGTACACAGACCGGATTGTGAAGTGTGATGTACCTGAGAACACGGACTGGATTGTGAAGTGTGATGTACCTGAGTACACAGACTGGATTGTGAAGTGTCATGTACCTGAGTACACAGACTGGATTGTGAAGTGTGTTGTACCTGAGTACACAGACTGGATTGTGAGGTGTGATGTACCTGAGTACACAGACCGGATTGTGAAGTGTGATGTACCTGAGAACACGGACTGGATTGTGAAGTGTGATGTACCTGAGTACACAGAATGGATTGTGAAGTGTGATGTACCTGAGTACACAGACTGGATTGTGAAGTGTGATGTACCTGAGTATACAGACTGGATTGTGAAGTGTGATGTACCTGAGTACACAGACTGGATCGTGAAGTGTGATGTACCTGAGTACTCAGACAGAATTGTGAAGTGTGATGTACCTGAGTACACAGACTGGATTGAGAAGCGTGATGTACCCGAGTACACAGACTGGATTGTGAAGTGTAATGTACCTGAGTACACAGACGGGATTGTGAAGTGTGATGTACCTGAGAACACAGCCCAGATTGTGAAGAGTGATGTACCTGAGTACACAGACTGGATTCTGAAGTGTGATGTACCTGAGTACACAGACTGGATTGTGAAGTGTGATGTACCTGAGTACAGAGCCCGGATTGTGAAGCGTGATGTACCTGTGTACACAGACTGGATTACGAAGTGTGATGTACCTGAGTACACAGACTGGATTGGGAAGTGTGATGGACCTGTGTACACAGACTGGATTGCGAAGTGTGATGTACCTGAGGACACAATCTGGTTTGTGAAGTGTTATATACCTGAGTACACAGACTGGATTTTGAAGTGTGATGTACCTGAGTACATAGACTGGAATGTGAAGTGTGATGTTCCTGAGTACTCAGACTGGATTGTGAAGTGTGATGTACCTGAGTACACAGACTGGATTGTGAAGTGTCATGTACATGAGTACACAGACTGGATTGTGAAGTGTGATGTACCTGAGTACACGGACTGGATTGTGAAGTGTGATGTACCTGAGTACACAGAATGGATTGTGAAGTGTGATGTCCCTGAGTACACAGAC
This sequence comes from Heterodontus francisci, assembly GCF_036365525.1. NCBI lineage: Eukaryota > Metazoa > Chordata > Chondrichthyes > Heterodontiformes > Heterodontidae > Heterodontus > Heterodontus francisci. Next base: position 120,307,525 of record NC_090378.1, on the reverse strand, counting down.
CGGATTGTGAAGTGTGATGTACCTGAGTACACAGACTGGATTGTGAAGTGTGATGTACCTGAGTGCACAGACTGGATTGTGAAGTGTGATGTACCTGAGTACACAGAATGGATTGTGAAGTGTGATGTACCTGAGTACACAGACTGGATTGTGAAGTGTGATGTTCCTGAGTACACAGACTGGATTGTGAAGTGTGATGTACCTGAGTACACAGACTGGATTGTGAAGTGTGATGTACCTGAGTACACAGACTGGATTGTGAAGTGTGATGCACCTGAGTACAGAGCCCGGATTGTGAAGAGTGATGTACCTGTGTACACAGACTGGATTACGAAGTGTGATGTACCTGAGTACACAGACTGGATTGCGAAGTGTGATGTACCTGTGTACACAGACTGGATTGCGAAGTGTGATGTACCAGAGGACACAGTCTGGTTTGTGAAGTGTTATATACCTGAGTACACAGACTGGATTGTGAAGTGTGATGTACCTGAGTACACAGACTGGATTGTGAAGTGTGATGTTCCTGAGTACACAGACTGGATTGTGAAGTGTGATGTACCTGAGTACACAGACTGGATTGTGAAGTGTCATGTACCTGAGTACACAGACTGGATTGTGAAGTGTGATGTACCTGAGTACACAGACTGGATTGTGAAGTGTGATGTACCTGAGTACACAGAATGGATTGTGAAGTGTGATGTCCCTGAGTACACAGACAGGATTGTGAAGTGTGATGTACCTGAGTACACAGACTGGATTGTGAAGTTTGATGTATCGGAGTACACAGACTGGATTGTGAAGTGTGATATACCTGAGTACACAGACTGGATTGTGAAGTGTGATGTACCTGAGTGCACAGACTGGATTGTGAAGTGTGATGTACCTGAGTACACAGAATGGATTGTGAAGTGTGATGTACCTGAGTACACAGACTGGATTGTGAAGTGTCATGTACCTGAGTACACAGACTGGATTGTGAAGTGTGTTGTACCTGAGTACACAGCCCGGATTGTGAAGAGTGATGTACCTGAGTACACAGACTGGATTGTGAAGTGTGATGTACCTGAGTACACAGAATGGATTGTGAAGTGTGATGTACCTGAGTACAGAGCCCGGATTGTGAAGAGTGATGTACCTGTGTACACAGAATGGATTACGAAGTGTTATGTACCTGAGTACACAGACTGGATTGCGAAGTGTGATGTACCTGTGTACACAGACTGGATTGCGAAGTGTGATGTACCTGAGGACACATTCTGGTTTGTGAAGTGTTATATACCTGAGTACACAGACTGGATTTTGAAGTGTGATGTACCTGAGTACACAGACTGGATTGTGAAGTGTGATGTACCTGAGTACACAGACTGGATTGTGAAGTGTGATGTACCTGAGAACACGGACTGGATTGTGAAGTGTGATGTACCTGAGTACACAGACTGGATTGTGAAGTGTCATGTACCTGAGTACACAGACTGGATTGTGAAGTGTGTTGTACCTGAGTACACAGACGGGATTGTGAAGTGTGATGTACCTGAGTACACAGACCGTATTGTGAAGTGTGATGTACCTGAGAACACGGACTGGATTGTGAAGTGTGATGTACCTGAGTACACAGAATGGATTGTGAAGTGTGATGTACCTGAGTACACAGACTGGATTGTGAAGTGTGATGTACCTGAGTATACAGACTGGATTGTGAAGTGTGATGTACCTGAGTACACAGACTGGATTGTGAAGTGTGATGTACCTGAGTACTCAGACAGAATTGTGAAGTGTGATGTACCTGAGTACACAGACTGGATTGTGAAGTGTGATGTACCCGAGTACACAGACTGGATTGTGAAGTGTAATGTACCTGAGTACACAGACGGGATTGTGAAGTGTGATGTACCTGAGAACACAGCCCGGATTGTGAAGAGTGATGTACCTGAGTACACAGACTGGATTGTGAAGTGTGATGTACCTGAGTACACAGACTGGATTGTGAAGTGTGATGTACCTGAGTACAGAGCCCGGATTGTGAAGAGTGATGTACCTGTGTACACAGACTGGATTACGAAGTGTGATGTACCTGTGTACATAGACTGGATTGCGAAGTGTGATGTACCTGAGGACACAGACTGGATTGTGAAGTGTGATGTTCCTGAGTACACAGACTGGATTGTGAAGTGTGATGTACCTGAGTACACAGACTGGATTGTGAAGTGTGATGTACCTGAGTACACAGACTGGATTGTGAAGTGTGATGGACCTGAATACAGAGCCCGGATTGTGAAGAGTGAAGTACCTGTGTACACAGACTGAATTACGAAGTGTGATGTACCTGAGTACACAGACTGGATTGTGAAGTGTGATGTACCTGTGTACACAGTCTGGATTGCGATGTGTGATGTACCAGAGGACACAGTCTGGTTTGTGAAGTGTTATATACCTGAGTACACAGACTGGATTGTGAAGTGTGATGTACCTGAGTACACAGACTGGATTGTGAAGTGTGATGTTCCTGAGTACACAGACTGGATTGTGAAGTGTGATGTACCTGAGTACACGGACTGGATTGTGAAGTGTGATGTACCTGAGTACACAGAATGGATTGTGAAGTGTGATGTCCCTGAGTACACAGACCGGATTGTGGAGTGTGATGTACCTGAGTACACAGACTGTATTGTGAAGTGTGATGTATCGGAGTACACAGACTGGATTGTGAAGTGTGATATACCTGAGTACACAGACTGGATTGTGAAGTGTGATGTACCTGAGTACACAGACTGGATTGTGAAGTGTGATGTACCTGAGTACACAGAATGGATTGTGAAGTCTGATGTACCTGAGTACACAGACTGGATTGTGAAGTGTGATGTTCCTGAGTACACAGACTGGATTGTGAAGTGTGATGTGCCTGAGTACACAGACTGGATTGTGAAGTGTGATGTACCTGAATACACAGAATGGATTGTGAAGTGTGATGTACCTGAGTACACGAACTGGATTGTGAAGTGTGATGTACCTGAGTACACAGAATGGATTGTGAAGTGTGATGTATCTGAGTACACAGACTGGATTGTGAAGTGTGATGTACCTGAGTACACAGAATGGATTGTGAAGTGTGATGTACCTGAGTACACGGACTGGATTGTGAAGTGTGATGTATCGGAGTACACAGACTGGACTGTGAAGTGTGATGTATCTGAGGACACAGAATGGATTGTGAAGTGTGATGTATCGGAGTACACAGACTGGACTGTGAAGTGTGATATACCTGAGTACACAGACTGGATTGAGAAGTGTGATATACCTGAGTACACAGACTGGATTGTGAAGTGTGATGTACCTGAGTACACGGACTGGATTGTGAAGTTAGATGTACCTGAGTACAAAGAGTGGATTGTGAAGTGTGATGTACCTGAGAACACGGACTGGGTTGTGAAGTGTGATGTACCTGAGTACACAGACTGGATTGTGAAGTGTGATGTACCTGAGTACACAGACTGGATTGTGAAGTGTGATGTACCTGAGTGCACAGACGGGATTGTGAATTGTGATGTACCTGAGTACACAGACCGGATTGTGAAGTCTGATGTTCCTGAGTACACAGACTGGATTGTGAAGTGTGATGTACCTGAGAACACGGACTGGATTGTGAAGTGTGATGTACCTGAGTACACAGACTGGATTGTGAAGTGTCATGTACCTGAGTACACAAACTGGATTGTGAAGTGTGATGTATCTGAGTACACAGAATGGATTGTGAAGTGTGATGTATCGGAGTACACAGACTGGACTGTGAAGTGTGATATACCTGAGTACACAGACTGGATTGAGAAGTGTGAGAAACCTGAGTACACAGACTGGATTGTGAAGTGTGATGTACCTGAGTACACGGACTGGATTGTGAAGTTAGATGTACCTGAGTACAAAGAGTGGATTGTGAAGTGTGATGTACCTGAGAACACGGACTGGGTTGTGAAGTGTGATGTACCTGAGTACACAGACTGGATTGTGAAGTGTGATGTACCTGAGTACACAGACTGGATTGTGAAGTGTGATGTACCTGAGTGCACAGACGGGATTGTGAATTGTGATGTACCTGAGTACACAGACTGGATTGTGAAGTGTGATGTACCTGAGAACACGGACTGGATTGTGAAGTGTGATGTACCTGAGTACACAGAGTGGATTGTGAAGTGTGACGTACCTGAGTACACAGACTGGATTGTGAAGTCTGATGTACCTGAGTACACAGACCGGATTGTGAAGTCTGATGTTCCTGAGTACACAGATTGGATTGTGAAGTGTGATGTACCTGATTACACGGACTGGATTGTGAAGTGTGATGTACCTGAGTACACAGACTGGATTGTGAAGTGTCATGTACCTGAGTACACAGACTGGATTGTGAAGTGTGTTGTACCTGAGTACACAGACGGGATTGTGAAGTGTGATGTACCTGAGTACACAGACCGGATTGTGAAGTGTGATGTACCTGAGAACACGGACTGGTTTGTGAAGTGTGATGTACCTGAGTACACAGAATGGATTGTGAAGTGTGATGTACCTGAGTACACAGACTGGATTGTGAAGTGTGATGTACCTGAGTACACTGACTGGATTGTGAAGTGTGATGTACCTGAGTACACAGACTGGATTGTGAAGTGTGATGTACCTGAGAATACAGACTGGATTGTGAAGTGTGATGTACCTGAGTACACAGACTGGATTGTGAAATGTGATGTACCTGAGTACACAGACTGGATTGTGAAGCGTGATGTACCCGAGTACACAGACTGGATTGTGAAGTTTAATGTACCTGAGTACACAGACGGGATTGTGAAGTGTGATGTACCTGAGAACACAGCCCGGATTGTGAAGAGTGATGTACCTGAGTACACAGACTGGATTGTGAAGTGTGATGTACCTGAGTACACAGACTGGATTGTGAAGTGTGATGTACCTGAGGACAGAGCCCGGATTGTGAAGAGTGATGTACCTGTGTACACAGACTGGATTACGAAGTGTGATGTACCTGAGTACACAGACTGGATTGCGAAGTGTGATGTACCTGTGTACACAGACTGGATTGCGAAGTGTGATGTACCTGAGGACACAGTCTGGTTTGTGAAGTGTGATGTACCTGAGTACACAGACTGGATTTTGAAGTGTGATGTACCTGAGTACACAGACTGGATTGTGAAGTGTGATGTTCCTGAGTACACAGACTGGATTGTGAAGTGTGATGTAACTGAGTACACAGACTGGATTGTGAAGTGTCATGTACCTGAGTACACAGACTGGATTGTGAAGTGTGATGTACCTGAGTACACGGACTGGATTGTGAAGTGTGATGTACCTGACTACACAGACTGGATTGTGAAGTGTGATGTATCGGAGTAGACAGACTGGATTGTGAAGTGTGATATACCTGAGTACACAGACTGGATTGTGAAGTGTGATGTACCTGAGTACACAGACTGGATTGTGAAGTGTGATGTACCTGAGTACACAGAATGGATTGTGAAGTGTGATGTACCTGAGTACACAGACTGGATTGTGAAGTGTGATGTTCCTGAGTACATAGACTGGATTGTGAAGTTTGATGTACCTGAGTACACAGACTGGATTGTGAAGTGTGATGTACCTGAGTACACAGAATGGATTGTGAAGTGTGATGTACCTGAGTACACGGACTGGATTGTGAAGTGTGATGTACCTGAGTACACAGACTGGATTGTGAAGTGTGATGTATCTGAGTACACAGACTGGATTGTGAAGTGTGATGTACCTGAGTACACAGAATGGATTGTGAAGTGTGATGTACCTGAGTACACAGACCGGATTGTGAAGTGTGATGTATCTGAGTACACAGAATGGATTGTGAAGTGTGATGTACCTGAGTACAGAGACTGGATTGTGAAGTGTGATGTACCTGAGTACACAGACTGGATTGTGAAGTGTGATGTACCTGAGTACACAGAACGGATTGTGAAGTGCGATGTACCTGAGTACACAGAATGGATTGTGAAGTGTGGTGTACCTGAGCACAGAGACTGGTTTGTGAAGTGTGATGTACCTGAGTACACAGACTGGATTGTGAAGTGTGATGTTCCTGAGTACACAGAATGGATTGTGAAGTGTGATGTACCTGAGTACACAGACCGGATTGTGAAGTGTGATGTACCTGAGTACACAGACTGGATTGTGAAGTGTGATGTATCGGAGTACATAGACTGGATTGTGAAGTGTGATATACCTGAGTACACAGACCGGATTGTGAAGTGTGATGTACCTGAGTACACAGACTGAATTGTGAAGTGTGATGTATCGGAGTACACAGACTGGATTGTGAAGTGTGATATACCTGAGTACACAGACTGGATTGTGAAGTGTGATGTACCTGAGAACACGGACTGGATTGTGAAGTGTGATGTACCTGAGAACACGGACTGGATTGTGAAGTGTGATGTACCTGAGTACACAGAGTGGATTGTGAAGTGTGATGTACCTGACTACACAGACTGGATTGTGAAGTGTGATGTACCTGAGTACACAGAATGGATTGTGAAGTGTGATGTACCAGAGTACAGAGACTGGATTGTGAAGTGTGATGTACCTGAGTACACAGACTGGATTGTGAAGTGTGATGTACCTGAGTACACAGACGGGATTGCGAAGTGTGATGTAGCTGAGTACACAGACTGGATTGTGAAGTGTGATTTTCCTGAGTACACAGACTGGATTGTGAAGTGTGATTTTCCTGAGTACACAGACTGGATTGTGAAGTGTGATGTACCTGAGTACACAGACTGGATTGTGAAGTGTGATGTATCTGAGTGCACAGACTGGATTGTGAAGTGTGATGTACCTGAGTACACAGACCGGATTGTGAAGTGTGATGTATCTGAGTACACAGAATGGATTGTGAAGTGTGATGTAGCTGAGTACAGAGACTGGATTGTGAAGTGTGATGTACCTGAGTACACAGACTGGATTGTGAAGTGTGATGTACCTGAGTACACAGACCGGATTGTGAAGTGCGATGTACCTGAGTACACAGAATGGATTGTGAAGTGTGATGTACCTGAGCACAGAGACAGGATTGTGAAGTGTGATGTACCTGTGTACACAGACTGGATTGTGAAGTGTGATGTTCCTGAGTACACAGAATGGATTGTGAAGTGTGATGTACCTGAGTGCACAGACCGGATTGTGAAGTGTGATGTACCTGAGTACACAGACTGAATTGTGAAGTGTGATGTATCGGAGTACACAGACTGGATTGTGAAGTGTGATATACCTGAGTACACAGACTGGATTGTGAAGTGTGATGTACCTGAGAACACGGACTGGATTGTGAAGTGTGATGTACCTGAGTACACAGAGTGGATTGTGAAGTGTGATGTACCTGACTACACAGACTGGATTGTGAAGTGTGATGTACCTGAGTACACAGAATGGATTGTGAAGTGTGATGTACCTGAGTACAGAGACTGGATTGTGAAGTGTGATGTACCTGAGTACACAGACTGGATTGTGAAGTGTGATGTACCTGAGTACACAGACGGGATTGCGAAGTGTGATGTACCTGAGTACACAGACTGGATTGTGAAGTGTGATTTTCCTGAGTACACAGACTGGATTGTGAAGTGTGATTTTCCTGAGTACACAGACTGGATTGTGAAGTGTGATGTACCTGAATACACGGACTGGATTGCAAAGTGTGATGTACCTGAGAACACGGACTGGATTGTGAAGTGTGATGTACATGAGTACACAGACTGGATTGTGAAGTGTGAAGTACCTGAGAACACGGACTGGATTGTGAAGTGTGATGTACCTGAGTACACAGAGTGGATTGTGAAGTGTGATGTACCTGACTACACAGACTGAATTGTGAAGTGTGATGTACCTGAGTACACAGAATGGATTGTGAAGTGTGATGTACCTGAGTACAGAGACTGGATTGTGAAGTGTGATGTACCTGAGTACACAGACTGGATTGTGAAGTGTGATGTACCTGAGTACACAGACGGGATTGCGAAGTGTGATGTACCTGAGTACACAGACTGGATTGTGAAGTGTGATTTTCCTGAGTACACAGACTGGATTGTGAAGTGTGATTTTCCTGAGTACACAGACTGGATTGTGAAGTGTGATGTACCTGAATACACGGACTGGATTGCAAAGTGTGATGTACCTGAGAACACGGACTGGATTGTGAAGTGTGATGTACATGAGTACACAGACTGGACTGTGAAGTGTGATGTACCTGAGGACACAGACCGGATTGTGACGTGTGATGTACCTGAGTACACGGACAGGATTGCAAAGTGTGATGTACCTGAGTACACAGTCTGGATTGTTAAGTGTGATGTACCTGAGTACACAGACCGGATTGTGTAGTGTGATGTACACGAGTACACAGATTGGATTGTGAAGGGTGATGTATCTGTGTACACAGACTGGATTGTGAAGTGTGATGTTCCTGATTACACAGACTGGATTGTGAAGTGTGATGTACTTGTGTACACAGACTGGATTGTGAAGTGTGATGTACCTGAGTACACAGACCGGATTGTGAAGTGTGATGTACATGAATACACAGTCAGGTTTGTGAAGTGTTATATACCTGAGTACACAGACTGGATTGTGAAGTGTGATGTACCTAAGTACACAGACTGGATTGTGAAGTGTGATGTTCCTGAGTAAACAGACTGGATTGTGAAGTGTGATGTACCTGAGTACATAGACTGGATTGTGAAGTGTGATGTACCTGAGTACACAGATTGGATTGTGAAGGGTGATGTATCTGAGTACACAGACTGGATTGTGAAGTGTGATGTATCTGAGTACACAGACTGGATTGTGAATTGTGATGTTCTGAGTACACAGACCGGATTGTGAAGTTTGATATACCTGAGTACTCAGACCGGATTGTGAAGTGTGATGTACCTGAGTACACAGACAGGATTGTGAATAGTGATGTTCCTGAGTACACAGACTGGATTGTGAGGTGTGATGTACCTGAGTACACAGACCGGATTGTGAAGTGTGATGTACCTGAGTACACAGACCGGATTGTGAAGAGTGATGTACCTGAGTACACAGAATGGATTATGAAGTGTGATGCACCTGAGTACCCAGACTGGACTGTGAATTGTGATGTACCTGAGTACACAGAACGGATTGTGAAGTGTGATGTACCTGAGTACACAGAGTGGATTGTCAAGTGTGATGTACCTGTGTACACAGACTGGATTGTGAAGTGTGATGTTCCTGTGTACACAGATTGCATTGTGAAGTGTGATGTACCTGAGTACACAGAATGGATTGTGAATTGTGATGTACCTGAGTACACAGACTGGATTGTGAAGTGTGATGTACCTGAGTACACAGACTGAATTGTGAAGTGTGATGTACCTGAGTACACAGACTGGATTGTGAAGTGTGATGTACCTGAGTACACAGACAGGATTGTGAATAGTGATGTTCCTGAGTACACAGACTGGATTGTGAGGTGTGATGTACCTGAGTACACAGACCGGATTGTGAAGTGTGATGTACCTGAGTACACAGACCGGATTGTGAAGAGTGTTGTACCTGAGTACACAGAATGGATTATGAAGTGTGATGCACCTGAGTACCCAGACTGGACTGTGAATTGTGATGTACCTGAGTACACAGAACGGATTGTGAAGTGTGATGTACCTGAGTACACAGAGTGGATTGTCAAGTGTGATGTACCTGTGTACACAGACTGGATTGTGAAGTGTGATGTTCCTGTGTACACAGATTGCATTGTGAAGTGTGATGTACCTGAGTACACAGAATGGATTGTGAATTGTGATGTACCTGAGTACACATACTGGATTGTGAAGTGTGATGTACCTGACTACACAGACTGGATTGTGAAGTGTGATGTACCTGAGTACACAGAATGGATTGTGAAGTGTGATGTACCTGAGTACAGAGACTGGATTGTGTAGTGTGATGTACCTGAGTACACAGACTGGATTGTGAAGTGTGATGTACCTGAGTACACAGACGGGATTGCGAAGTGTGATGTACCTGAGTACACAGACTGGATTGTGAAGTGTGATTTTCCTGAGTACACAGACTGGATTGTGAAGAGTGATTTTCCTGAGTACACAGACTGGATTGTGAAGTGTGATGTACCTGAGTACACAGACTGGATTGTGAAGTGTGATGTATCTGAGTACACAGACCGGATTGTGAAGTGTGATGTATCTGAGTACACAGAATGGATTGTGAAGTGTGATGTACCTGAGTACACAGACTGGATTGTGAAGTGTGATGAACTTGAGTACACAGAATGGATTGTGAAGTGTGATGTACCTGAGTACACGGACTGGATTGTGAAGTGTGATGTACCTGAGTACACAGACTGGATTGTGAAGTGTGATGTATCTGAGTACACAGACTGGATTGTGAAGTGTGATGTACCTGAGTACAGAGACTGGATTGTGAAGTGTGATGTACCTGAGTACACAGACTGGATTGTGAAGTGTGATGTACCTGAGTACACAGACCGGATTGTGAAGTGCGATGTACCTGAGTACACAGAATGGATTGTGACGTGTGGTGTACCTGAGCACAGAGACTGGATTGTGAAGTGTGATGTCCCTGAGTACAGAGACTGGATTGTGAAGTGTGATGTTCCTGAGTACACAGAATGGATTGTGAAGTGTGATGTACCTGAGTACAGAGACTGGATTGTGAAGTGTGATGTACCTGAGTACACAGACTGGATTGTGAAGTGTGATGTACCTGAGTACACAGACCGGATTGTGAAGTGCGATGTACCTGAGTACACAGAATGGATTGTGAAGTGTGGTGTACCTGAGCACAGAGACTGGATTGTGAAGTGTGATGTACCTGAGTACACAGACTGGATTGTGAAGTGTGATGTTCCTGAGTACACAGAATGGATTGTGAAGTGTGATGTACCTGAGTACACAGACCGGATTGTGAAGTGTGATGTACCTGAGTACACAGACTGGATTGTGAAGTGTGATGTATCGGAGTACATAGACTGGATTGTGCAGTGTGATATACCTGAGTACACAGACCGGATTGTGAAGTGTGATGTACCTGAGTACACAGACTGAATTGTGAAGTGTGATGTATCGGAGTACACAGACTGGATTGTGAAGTGTGATATACCTGAGTACACAGACTGGATTGTGAAGTGTGATGTACCTGAGAACACGGACTGGATTGTGAAGTGTGATGTACCTGAGTACACAGAGTGGATTGTGAAGTGTGATGTACCTGAGTACACAGAATGGATTGTGAAGTGTGATGTACCTGAGTACAGAGACTGGATAGTGAAGTGTGATGTACCTGAGTACACAGACTGGATTGTGAAGTGTGATGTACCTGAGTACACAGACGGGATTGCGAAGTGTGATGTACCTGAGTACACAGACTGGATTGTGAAGTGTGATTTTCCTGAGTACACAGACTGGATTGTGAAGTGTGATTTTCCTGAGTACACAGACTGGATTGTGAAGTGTGATGTACCTGAGTACACAGACTGGATTGTGAAGTGTGATGTACCTGAGAACACGGACTGGATTGTGAAGTGTGATGTAGCTGAGAACACGGACTGGATTGTGAAGTGTGATGTACCTGAGTACACAGAGTGGATTGTGAAGTGTGATGTACCTGAGTACACAGAATGGATTGTGAAGTGTGATGTACCTGAGTACAGAGACTGGATTGTGAAGTGTGATGTACCTGAGTACACAGACTGGATTGTGAAGTGTGATGTACCTGAGTACACAGACGGGATTGCGAAGTGTGATGTACCTGAGTACACAGACTGGATTGTGAAGTGTGATTTTCCTGAGTACACAGACTGGATTGTGAAGTGTGATTTTCCTGAGTACACAGACTGGATTGTGAAGTGTGATGTACCTGAGTACACATACTGGATTGTGAAGTGTGATGTATCTGAGTACACAGATTGGATAGTGAAGTGTGATGTACCTGAGTACACAGACCGGATTGTGAAGTGTGATGTATCTGAGTACACAGAATGGATTGTGAAGTGTGATGTACCTGAGTACAGAGACTGGATTGTGAAGTGTGATGTACCTGAGTACACAGACTGGATTGTGAAGTGTGATGTACCTGAGTACACAGACCGGATTGTGAAGTGCGATGTACCTGAGTACACAGAATGGATTGTGAAGTGTGATGTACCTGAGTACACAGACTGGATTGTGAAGTGTGATGTACCTGAGTACACAGACTGAATTGTGAAGTGTGATGTATCGGAGTACACAGACTGGATTGTGAAGTGTGATATACCTGAGTACACAGACTGGATTGTGAAGTGTGATGTACCTGAGAACACGGACTGGATTGTGAAGTGTGATGTACCTGAGTACACAGAGTGGATTGTGAAGTGTGATGTACCTGACTACACAGACTGGATTGTGAAGTGTGATGTAACTGAGTACACAGAATGGCTTGTGAAGTGTGATGTCCCTGAGTACAGAGACTGGATTGTGAAGTGTGATGTACCTGAGTACACAGACTGGATTGTGAAGTGTGATGTACCTGAGTACACAGACGGGATTGCGAAGTGTGATGTACCTGAGTACACAGACTGGATTGTGAAGTGTGATTTTCCTGAGTACACAGACTGGATTGTGAAGTGTGATTTTCCTGAGTGCACAGACTGGATTGTGAAGTGTGATATACCTGAGTACACAAACTGGATTGCAAAGTGTGATGTACCTGAGAACACGGACTGGATTGTGAAGTGTGATGTACCTGAGTACACAGAGTGGATTGTGAAGTGTGATGTACCTGACTACACAGACTGGATTGTGAAGTGTGATGTACCTGAGTACACAGAATGGATTGTGAAGTGTGATGTACCTGAGTACAGAGACTGGATTGTGTAGTGTGATGTACCTGAGTACACAGACTGGATTGTGAAGTGTGATGTACCTGAGTACACAGAATGGATTGTGAAGTGTGATGTACCTGAGTACACAGAGTGGATTGTGAAGTGTGATGTACCTGACTACACAGACTGGATTGTGAAGTGTGATGTAACTGAGTACACAGAATGGCTTGTGAAGTGTGATGTCCCTGAGTACAGAGACTGGATTGTGAAGTGTGATGTACCTGAGTACACAGACTGGATTGTGAAGTGTGATGTACCTGAGTACACAGAC